>NC_136635.1:12574653-12874653 GCF_949748355.1 Melanostigma gelatinosum
TGTATCCAGTTAGAGAATAGATTGGTACCTTGTGGCCGCCTCCAAAGATCAAAACCACCGGCGTCTGCCGTCGCTGTTGGATTTGTTTTAAGTGACTGCAGTCTGGACAGATTATCTGTTTCCCTTTCCTGCTGCTGGAGACGTCTTATCTTTCTTCAATGGCATGTCGTGGACTTTAGATCTCTTAATTTTCACATGAGTGGAAATTGAGTTTGGCCTTTTTTCTTCTTCTTCTTTTAGTTTTTCTTTACAACATTTCAATGTCACTTTAGGTTATCACAGGATGCAAGTTCTTATTGTCAGTAAGCGTATGTAGTGTGCAGATTATGTAATGATATCATTAGCCACCAGATGGTGTCAGTGCTCCACTCAGGATAGGACTTGATGCCTGACGAAAGCAGAGGTGGAGAACTCCAACTGATAAACATGGAGGCTCCAGCAATTACAGGAGGGGAGTGGACACAGGTATACTGTATGTTGTGTATTTAAAGCACATTGACTGTAATTGCCTTGACTTGTATATCTGTGTGCGTGGGCGTGTTTGTATTTGAATGTCAATTTGTCAGTGTGAAAAGGATCTTTCTTGTGCAACAGTTCAAGTCATTCTGTACCACTGGGTGGCTTGGAAAGTGTGCATGAATGTGTGAGTGGTTTTCAGGAATGGGGATATGGAACAGCTGTTAAAATGCTTTGTACAGTAATTGCAGTTGTGTGTGTGTATGCGTGCACACGTGTGTGTGTGTGGTGTATGGTGTCATCACTTGGGCTGTGTTGTGGTAGACTTTCGGCTCCACACACCAGGCAAGTCTGTAATTACTCAAGCCAACGCTCATACACACTCTAAGCTTGTAGAGTCTGTGGTCCCCCCGCCGCCACCCCCCACTCTCTCTCTCTCTCTCTCTCTCTCTCTCTCTCTCTCTCTCTCTCTCTCTTTCTTTCCCCTAACTGGCTCCTTCTTTCTCTCCGCTAAAGTCTTCCTCTGTGATTCCCAGTGTGGTCCCAGTTCTGGTTTGGCCATGAGATCCGTCTCCTGTGTTTTGGAATGTGTCGGTGCTTCTAGCCAATTCACCCTCATGCTCACGCTTCACTGGCAACCCACACACACATACACAGACACACACACATACACAGACACACACACACACACATCTACACAGAGGTATCATAATGTATTGGCTCCTCTGACCAACTTGACCCAGCCAACAAGCCAATTACACATGACTCTGTTTAGATACACATATTTTAAACAGTGAGCTAACGCATACCAGATAGGTTTTGAAATTGTCCTGTCAGCATCCCCCCCCCCCCCCAGTTTTATCATTGATCACGCCAGTAGGAGAGTGCCATTTTGTGTGTCAGTGTTGCCTCTATCTGTGTGTGTGTGTGTGTGTGTGTGTGTGTGTGTGTGTGTGTGTGTGTGTGTGTGTGTACGTGTGAGAGTGTTCCTGTGTAGTTACTGCCAGCAGCCATCAGAGGACAAGAGGCTAAGCGACATCTCGAACCAGTTTGAGAGCCTTCCTATCTCTGCTCACACAGACTGGGTTTCTGGGCACACACACACACACACACACACTGATAACAAAGAATGGAGTGGTCTCACCGACGTCACGATCTCCTTAGTTACGAGGTCGGTCGGCCATGTTGGAGTACATACAGATCCTACATGGCGGCGCGTAAACAAGGAAGTGCGGCGAAAATACCATACTTTGAATCACTGGATAGTGCATCAAAGGTTCGCTACCTGGCCAAATTGAAGGTTATTGGTAACTTGGATCCCTATACGATGAGTGCAGATCGTTTCAGTGCCGATCCTATTTATCTTCTATCGGTAAACTACGCCAACATCTACGCGTATCTCGTGAACACCCCGAGTCCTTACACAAAAGACGAGCTGGAGTGCTACAAAGGGCTCGACGCTTATAATCAGTTTGTCAGTGGATGGGTCCGAGACGTCAAAGCAACGGTCGTCGAGAATTCTCATCTCGTCATTGGAAGAGTAAATATATACAGATCTGGTCCGATATTTAGCAATATTCAATGTTTACTCAGCGCAAACAGACACGTGTGTTTGTTTACATTGTACGTGCATGTCATTGTGTGCGTGTGTGTAGGAATTCACTTTCAACTAACTCCTAACTTCATCCCCCCCCACACATATTATATATATATATATATATATATATACATATACATATATATATATACATATATATATATATATATGATCCGACGTTAAACTCATATCAAGCAATGCTGAGGCTGCATCTCTGTGTTTCGCCTGTTGTACACGCTCGACACGTCTCTGGCACCGACTGCTGTCACGGGCCGATGAAGCTTCGGTAACCTCCAAGTTTAATTTATATTTCCTTTATTAAATACTGTTCACAAACGAATTTTCAAATAAAATCACTGACCACTTATAAAGTGATCCGCACATACTCTAGTGTACGCCAAATTCCATTCCTTTATATCTCGAGAGATGCGTGACAGCCATTTCTCGCGACGTCGCTTGGATAGCTCCTTCGTGTCATTTCCTTGATGTGTAATGACCGCTGGCAAACGAAAGAATGGTTTCTTGTCTCTATCAGCTCTGCTGCCACAACCAAAGACAGCACAAAAGTTCACCACCGATAGGTTATGCGACTCAGCCGCGCATGCCAGTGGCTTTGTGTGTACTCCAACATGGCCGACAGCTAAACTGTGACGTCACACGAGACCACTCCATACACACACTGTGCATGCACACATGCTTATGCATTCTGTTGATGTATATTCCCTTTTCCCGTTTCTCTTTCTCTCTCTCTTACACACACACACACACACACACACACACACACACACACACACACACAGATTTCCTCTCCCAGCGTGGCTAAACTAGATTAGTGTGTATAAAGGCTCATAATCCCTGCTGCCTCCCCAGCAGGCAGAGAGGAGCCTGTCCTCCAAATTAGGTTGGCCTCTCTGGGTGATGAGTGGCTGCCAGCAACAAGGGTCCACTTTATTTTTGTGTGTGTGTGTGTGTGTGTGTGTGTGTATTTTTGCATCTGTGCATTAGCTGTGAAGCACACGTCTCCAGCTGCTGTGTCACTTGTCCGCACGTAGACATCCATCCAAAGAAAGAACAAAGGAAGATGGCACGATAAAACCAGTGGCACAGTGTTTGGTTAACTTAGTGTTGTAACGTACGGTAGTTTGATCTTGGTAAATATCACGTAGCAAAAGTTGGCAGTTGACTGTACAAAAGATAAACAGGAGCAGTCTAAACTTAACAGCAGGGTGTGTCAACATATAATGTCTTCTGGATTAGCCCATTCCTTTGGAGGGATGTGTCACCACAATATATTATGGTGCTGTTGCACAAAAGTAAGAACACCTCATTGCTCTGAGGTTTGAGTGCACTCCAGCTTAGTTCTTCATACCTCCTCATTGCAAAAATGATCAACATAAAGCATTAATAGAAGTGAAAATAGCCTTTACAAATCTCTCTGGTCTTGGCAAATAAAGTCAAGCTAAGTTTGAATGATATTCATGACTGCTAAGGTATAAATGATCCTGATTACTGTCCTTCTAAAAACAAAAATGACTCCACTTACTGATCTCTGTTGGCTTATCCAGCCCCAGTCTGTATGACGTTGTGAATGTTGTCCTTCTGTTCCCCTCTGTGGTGCTTATCACCATGATTCAGCAGGCTGACTGTTACACCAAGGCTGTATTAGCTATGGGGCAGCACTCTTTGGGGTCTTTAGTGTGCTAATAGTGAAGGGCCCATAGGGAAGCAAAGTAATTGGTCTTTATTTATGCTGAGTGAAGGCTATGATTAACTAATATCACCCCTGAGTGTATATACACGCACACATTAACACACATGCGGCACACAAATGCATGTGCAGTCACACACGCACATGTGCAGATCCCCTTATATAGCGTGTGTGGTGGTGAGATTGAGTGGAGAATTGAGTATTGAGCTAATCCCTGGTGGCAGGCTGGAAGCTCTGTCAAGCCACTGACAGGCAGTAAAAAAAGGCATATTGTAGTTCACTTACAGTACCACAGTGACTTGCTAGAGTCGGGGTGATGTTACCAATATAGTTTTCTAATGATTTTGTAACAGCTCACAAGTGAGAGGACAACAGTGTGTCAAATATGCATCAGTTCTTCCATGCTGTGTTTATATGAGCATGCAGATTACACCGTTTTGCCCACTGTGGAATGCCATCAAACTGCCGAAGGGTCAGCATGACAGTGAGAAAGCAAGGGTGTGTGTGCATATGTGTTGTTTGTCTTTCTCTGCCGCTGCTAATTAGCTGAGGGCAATAAGGCCTCGCTTTGTCTTTCGCAGAGACAGACGGCGAGCGGGGAAAGTGGTGCGTGCTGGGCTGCAGCCTACTAAACTTACACACATGAGGGCGGTACGCGCCATCCACGTTCCGGCTCTGTTGTTCTGCCTCTGTATGCATGACATACTCACCTGTGTGTGTGTGTGTGTGTGTGTGTACGTGCATGCTTATGTTTTGGCAAATCCCCACAGCGGTGGTGTTCTCATGTGTTTACTCTTAGAGTAGAAACTGAACACTGGGCTGTAATCAGAGCTGCAGTGAGAGGATCACAACAACAGTGTTCCCTCATTATGGCTCCAGCAGATCACCTTTACCTCCTGTGTGTGTGTGTGTGTGTGTGTGTGTGTGTGTGTGTGTGTGTGTGTGTGTGTGTGTGTGTGTGTGTGTGTGTGTGTGTGTGTGTGTGTGTGTGTGTGTGTGTGTGTGTGTGTGTGTGTGTGTGATTATGGTTCACCCCTGGTAGCCTTACAGGCACATGTGGGTGCAGGCAAAGTGATCTGTGTGTGTGTGTGTGTGTGTGCATGCGTACATCGTGTGTGTGATATAAAGAGTTTAGTTTATTTAATGTTTTGGCTTTAAAATGGCTGTGTGGCTCTGAAAGTCTTGGTCACTGACATTCCAAGCGGACACATTCTTTCAAAGCACAGAGAAGCTTTTATGAATGTGTGAAGAAAAACAAGTTCATAGTTTTCACCTTGACGTTGGGGCTCTACAATGTGAGCATATTCACACTCCTGCATGCAACTATGTGTAAATAATAAATAGTAATAGTAGCACTTGTAAGAGTGATTGATTGAGCCACGAGAAACAGAGATAGAGAAAGAGATGTAGTCCATAAGACTAATGCTTTGTTAACAATAGTGCTCTAACATGCTCACAATGATTCTGCTGACACTTGCATTCACTACTGTACTGTACTTATATCATTACTTAAAATGGCATGTTTTCATGTGAACACATAAATATCCACTGTAATGTTCAGGGTGCACCTCTAAATCTCCTCAAATTATCCAAAAAGTCTGCAATCAGTCCGGATTGAAGTGCATTCTTCCCCAAGCTGCTGCTGTTCTCACAAGCAAATCGTTTCTCAGGAATTCAAGTTAGGTACACATCAATTTCATCTGCTCCCTACTGATTCCCATTATTGAATTAGGATAACCTGACCCTCCTCTCCCCTTCTCTCAATCTCTTCTCATTCTCTTCGTTTTTGTTTTTATTATTGCATTATCTCCGCCTCCTCAACCCTCCCTCCCTGCTTTATGTGTCCCAGTAATGAGACAGTGACAGATTACCCTAAACCCTACTCTCTCTATCTCTCGATCCCCCCCACTGCATTGAGCTTCAGTTTGTGTTGATGTGCAAGTTGCGTATGAAGCTTGTAAGCTCAGGTGACGGGGCTGTGCTGTGGTTCATGTGGTACAGATTCTGTTTCTAATCCCATATCAGACATTTAGTGCCAATTCGTAAGAGAGCTGGCAGGTAGACTAAAACCAGAATTAAACATCTGCAGGGCCCAGCACCACAGCGTGACCCAGGATATGATACTATGGACAATTCTACAGTTTATCCCTGTTTCAGTGTATGTGAATGACATAAGATGACAGGAAGTAAACATGGACCCAAGCTGTTGCCTAGCAATGCAATTCTGCTGACACAGTCCATTACAACATTTTGAAAATGATAATGACGCTATCAACTTACAGCCAAAATCTCCCCGGGTTATAGAGACATGGTTTGCCTTACATTATACACCTATTAGAAACACCGTACATTATAATGTGCATGAGTCTGCCAATTTCCTATTTGCCCATCTACAATTACAAAGTAAGCTGTGGATATGGTTGCTATGACATGTTACTGAAGTAAAAGCATGTAAGTAACACTACAATTGTAAAGCACTTTGTGTCAAAGCGCTATATTTAAATGCAGCCATTTCCCACGAAAACCTCAAACGTGTTCATAAGTACAGTATTTGAGTAGATGTGTGTAGTTGCATGCCACATCTGTAAATAATACATCACATTATATGTGCAACTGAGGAGGAAAATATACTCCTAAAATCCCAAAATCATTTTTCAAAACACAGGGCTCAACCTTGAACTGCTTAAACACTAAAATACAAGGAGTGTTCACGTTTATTCTGAAATGTCTCCCTGTGTCTCCCATTCCACGGGTCTTTTTTTTCTGTTTCACTCGTTCAATATGTTTAGCAGTCGTCCTTCAACTGTTGGAGTGTTTATGCACAGTGTGTGTGCCTAGCCATATAAGTATGATGGTGTGTTTGTATGTGTGAGCATGTGTTGGACTGTGTATTTGAGAAGATCTTCAGTAATCCTATTGACAGAGATGCAGCTTTGCTTCAGCTCAACAGCAGCTGTCTAGTCTGGAGTGGAGGGGTCCAGTTCTCTTTAGCTGCAGGGGGGGGGGGGTCGTCTTCATGTTGCTAGTGTAGTGTGTTGCTAGTGTAGTGTAGTGTGGACATGGCCTACTCTCGTTGACCTGTGTCTCTGTCATTAAAGGCTTTTATACATTTCTCTCCCCTCTGTGTTTCTCATTTTCTTCATCTTTCTATTGTTATATAATACGTTCATGGCAGTTAGTCACCTTTGTTTGTTCAAAGTGTTTAATATGTGATTATCTCACACACACACACACAGGCAGCCCCCCCCCCCTCACCCCAGTTCTGGTCTTGCAGTGGTCTGCTCCGCCTCTGGCTCAGTGCTGTCTCTGTGTCTCAGAGCACACATTCACTGTCTAATCTTCCTCGATGTTTAATTTACAGCCTTGGCTGCTGCTGCCATATGCTCCTTTTGTCTCTGCCTACTAACACACTCTTTGACACACACACGCACGCACACACACACACACACACACACACACACACACACACACACACACACACACACACACACACACACACACACACACACACACACTGCTCTGAGTAGCTTTGCCTAGACCTTCAGCATCAGAAAAAAAAGCAAAACAAACACTTCTCATCCTTCCCATGTTGAAGATGTAACTCGAGTGAACAGACTGAGATCGAGGCGTTTATCTCAATTCCAGCAATAACATTTATTTGTAACAGAAGTATTATGTCCAGCAGTTAAACGTGCACGGACCTAGAAAAGTTCACTGTAGGAGCGAATGAAAAGCTAAAAGGCGCTTAGACAGACTGCGCATGTGGTGTATAGGTTCTCCCTTCTGGAAGCCTATTGGTTAAAGCAAAGTTGCAGGCGGAGCTGTGTTTAGCTGTCAGCGGCCTGGTAGGAGCGCTGGGCATCTCCGCCCACACTGGCTCACGTCCCGGGACCGCCTTCTCTGCGTCATCAGTGTGTGTGCATGTTGATGTAACGGCATATTGTTATGTCCGGCCGACTTGATAAGCTAGGCGCTAGATATGCTAGGGCGCCTTCTCTCTATCTCTAAGACGGAGCAGGCAGTTGAATCTGGTTTTCTGTAAGACTATGTGACAGTTAACTGGGGCAAAGGCTATCCTTCAGAGTTCTAGTACTTTCCACTTTGTTCAGGCGAGCGCTAGAGTGCCCCGCCTGGAGTATTTGATCTTCGTGCACTAGAACTCACATATCCGCGGATAAGCTGTGTTTAACATTGAATGAATGTATATTTTATTTACACCCACAAGCTTGTGTTGACACAGACAGAGGTGCGTGTGTGTTTGTGTGTGTGTGTGTGTGTGTGTGTGTGTGTCTGATGATGTCTTGGTGTCTGCTGTGTTGCTGTCCGGGTGTTCAAGTTGGGTTGATCTAACGAGACAGAATTTGAGGTGAGAGACCTTTACACCAGTTGATATTCTTCACTTTTAATTCCCCCCCCCCCCCCATCATCGCTCCATCTTCTCACTCCAATTGTGTCTTTTAGCCCTTTTCTGTTCCTGTGCAACTCATTGTCTGAAAGGTGTGGTGTTTTTGCACAGCCAAATAATCACATTCTGGTGTTTGCTGTATATCTGCGCACAGGGTGACACAGAGCAGGGCTTGCAGACTGTGTGCTCACCCATGGGCAGCTAATGTATTGTCACTGCAAAATATAAATGGGCCGAGAGCCGCCGTGCTGTAGATGAGCACTGCCAGGCCTTTTTACCCAGTGCTGCTGTGTGAAGAGCCCCCATCCTTATTCATTTGCATGGCTCTGTAGTCCCGCTATTGACTTAAAGTGCAGCGATGCAACGACCTACTCTGGTGCATTTGGGAAAAATAATGAACCACAGCGACAGGAATTTAAATATAGTGGAGTGGTGAGGGCAGGAGATGAGAGAGGGTAACACAAGTGGACTGACAGAATGTTTCCTGTTTGCTTTGCTCAGGATGAGAGTGAATTGCTGCGTTGTTCTCCGCTCACTTTGTCCCGGCTGCTGCCGGTTTTCTTCCTCTCTTTTCTCCTTCACAAGCTACTTCCCTTGCTCTCCTGGCCAGTAACACATGTTTTGAAATGACGTATTCGCACAGTGAGATGCTTTCAGCGAGGGTGTGTATTGGAGAGAGACACACACAGAGAGAGAGGTTGTGGTGAGCAGGGCTTTCTCTCTGGCTCCAGAGGCCCTGGCCAAGTCAGCGGTGAGGTTTGGCTCACTTCTCGCCACACTGCACACACAGAGACACACATACAGTCTCTCTTCTTTGTCCCTTATACCTCTCTCTCTCTCTCTCTCTTGCACTGACCTTTCCTCATGATCTTTTTACTTTACTTACAGTACTCTTTGCCTTCCTTCCCCCCCAGGAAGTAGATCACAGCTCGATTTAATGGGCTGACTGTGTCCCAGGATAAACCCTAAGTTGTTCTGCAGTGAGATTCTCATGTTACATTTCACCTCTACAGTACCAAACTCTCTTCCTCTCTCTTTCTTTGTTCCCCACTGCGCCTCTCTTTCTCACTCAACACATATTCATACACACACACGCACTAAAAGAAAGCAGGAAGATTTTCTTCCCGTTCTTAATGAGACAAAGAGACATTTAGCAGGGAGTACAAGGAGTTGGGAGTAATTGATCTTGTTAAGCCTGTGGACACACTCTCAGAGAGCGAGAGAGAGCGAGAGAGCGAGAGAGAGAGAGAGAGAGAGAGAGAGAGAAGCCAGGAGGTCAGGAGGTGTGATCATGAGATATGGCTTGTTAATGTGGTCACTGGGTAGCTATTTATATGGCCTTAAAGTACATCTTACACCCCAACAGATCCAGATGGGGATCACTACCAGGTGGGCTGCAATGGAGAGAGAGGATGGGAGGTGGGGGGGGGGGGGGGGGAGATTGAGGAGAGAGTGGAAGGATGTGATGGGTTTGGGGGAGAGGGATTGAGATGGAGATAGTGCAGTGATGTATGAAGTCTTGTGGAGTTTGTGTGTGTGGTGGGGCATTTTATGGTTTGGCTGAGGCTTGCCTCTTGGGGCCTTCATATAAGCCAGCTGTGTGCATGTTAGTGTGTAAGTGTGTGTGCGACATCCTGACTTGATCAGAGATAATTTAAACTGGAGGATCTACAATGCGTCCAGCTGAATGTCTTCCTGCTATCTGAGCTAAAACATGTAAGCACCTCAGTGTATCACCAGTGGACATGCAGTTTAGAAAGGAAGTCATTCTTTAGTGGAACTACTAACATTTATAAATGTCTGGGGCCCAACTAGACACGGCTTGTTTGTGAGGGGTATCACTGAAAAGTGGACTGGGCGGTTTCGTTAAGAATGTGAATAAGGGCAACAAAAAGTAAAGTAAAAGCAGTCGTTGAACCCAAACTAAAAAGACATCTTTCATTCTTTTTTTTCTTTCTTTCATTCTTTCATTCAGACTCCCTCTCTCTGTCTCTGTCATCCTCATCCAGTAACAGTGAGAGCACATATCATTGTTGAGCAGAGCCTTTTAAAGGAAGCTGCGTTTTTATGAGCAGACATAAAAACATATGAAGTCGGTGTTGTTTAAAAAAACACATCCCACTTCCCAAGACAGCTTGCAGAGAAACAGAAAGAAAGGAGGGGTAGGGTGGTGAAGGTGGAGGCTGAGAGGTGGCTGAGAATGCAACAGCGTACCACGTCAAATAGAAACAAAGCAGCTCACTTTTTCTATTCTCTGTTCTTTCATCCTAAATACCGTTTCCCTTCCATCTGTAAATATAAGCACACAGACAACTCATGAATGTCTCCAATTTTAGTCTTAATCATGACTTTAATTTCATAAAGGCCTGTCACACAGATACAGCACGCGATGTACAAGCCACAACTTGATAGGCATCACGATCTGCAACACTGTTGTCCGCTTATGTAACGGCAGATGATGTTAGCATCAACATCTCCCCAAAATCTGTAATGGAGGGAGTTAATCTCAGTCATCTCCACGGAATCTTTCACGCCACTGCTAAGTATTTAAAGATGGAGATGGACAAGGATATGGGGACAGAAGGTATGAGGTCAGATGATTGCAGCAGTGTTAGTTAAATGTGTTATCTCCTTATTGGCTCTGCACTCCAGAAGCAATTTTGATTTGGTGATAAGCTGTAGCTTGGTGCACCCCCATCGAGCAGAAGCTGGCAGGCGGTGAGGCCCATGGAGACAGAGTTCTGCCTGCCAGGACCCTCTGACTGGCCTGGGGTTTGGAAGCCAGCCTCTTTTTACCATAGAGGACCTCCGTAGTTACTGGTGCACAGCTGGGCCCAAGAATCATTGGCACTGCAACCGATGTGTGCTTGTGTTTTGTTTGATCATCTGCATCCTGTCTATCAGACTCACTAATATCCCTGTCGATAAGATGGAGTTTGAGATGAGATAAGGTCTCTATCTGTAGGCCAACATTCACTGCATGTACCAAACATCCAGTCTAATCTTCAGAGCGAGGAAGAGGTGATGACATAAATACAAACCGGTGATGCTTTGATCTTTTGTCTGAGGACCTAAATGTGTTATGATCTATACATGATACGATCGATGATCACAGTATTAGCATGTTTTCATAAGCCGGTGTGCCATTTGACATTTTGGTCCTAAGCTGTAAAGGTGTAAATGACTCCCATATATCTTAACGCCACTGATTTAAGAATTGCATTCATTTATCATTGTTGGACTCGCAATGGACTGTTAAAAAAAGGATCAAATTTAAGCAGCAGAACCAGAAATATCGTATTTTTTACTCGACACATTCTTCTTACTTGTCCTAACCTTGGCCACAACATTACCCACAATGCAACGTGACCAGTTTGATTCGAGATTTGTTTGCGTTATGCTAGCAGCAGCTCATGGAGCCTTCAGCAGAGATGAGGAGCCGAGTACAGAGGTCTGTTAAGCTCGCCTCTTCCTAACTTCACAACCCCAGATTTGTTTTATTTTCAAACTTGTAGTTTTCAGCACCAACCGACACAGGTGACATAACTTGAGGCAATTCCTCAGACTTTGCGCAGCTCCTTCTGCTCTTTCATGTGAACGGACACTTGATTGACGTTTTGGGCCAGCAAGCATTTCCTTACCTTCAGATGAAGAATGCAAGACTGAACCACCTTTGTTTTTAAATAACTTTTCCATTTTTAACATGGAAAGTGTTGTGCCAGCCACTTTTGGGGGTCTAAAGTTCCTCCAAATGTTTTTGAGGGCAGTGCCTGTGTTACGTTTATTCATAGATTACCTGCTTTAAATGGTGCCTGCTTTTTCTGCTGTCTATTTTTAAATATGCTCAGAAACAACAGACCAAACCAACCAAAATGTCATTTACTTTTAGTAAGTAACAATGGACCTTGCGTGTAACATATATGGAAACTGCGATCATGTGATGTCGGTGGCTGTCTATCGGATGTTACCACCGCAATCGGCGGCTTTACACGGTGATGAGTTTTTAAGCGTTAAACATGCATGGATGCATAGCATGTGCGCACACACAGACACACCTACATCTCTCACAGCTGTTAAATGTAACACACACACACACACACACATGTGATAAATCCATCATGGCCTCTGTGTGCCATTCTACCAGCTGCTCACTGCACTGCTATGATGTCTGTCTTGTTGCTAGGATACATACACACTCAGGGAGCAGCTCACCCCTTGTCATACACATTCTGTTTGTGCCCATACACTGCCAGGGTGTCACTAAGTGTACCTGAACACACACACACACACACACACACACACACACACACACACAACTTCATGGGGCCGTGTATACATCCCTCGAAATCAAGAGATGGATTTTTCCACCGATGTCTCCTGCATCACAGTTGTTTTTGTTCCACCAGAGGAGCATTCTTCACATGTTAGTGTAGAATGTAATTCATAATACCAGTGCCCAAATGAGCTTATTAGCATTTTAATTGATTAGAAAACGTGCACAATGACGGGCTTCTATCCTTCTTGCCTGCTGTTAACTCCCTTGACAAGAGGGGGCAGGGTGGAGAGCACATTAGTGCACAAGTACCATGAGGGGGCGCTATCTGTCTAGCTACCTCATTGTTGTGATAATGTAGCATCACTTCCTCCTTATCAGTGAGTATACCTCGACAGTAGCTCCCACCTCTCTTCTCTCTCTTTACTTCTCTGCTTGGCTTCCGCTCTGTTGTCTTTTTATCTCTTCCGAAGCTTGCCTCTCTGTTCATCCCCCACCTCATCATTTCCTCTCTGCCTCCCTCTTCGTTCCTTCCCTACCTTTTCTTTTCATCCTTCCCTGCCTCTCCCTTTACCTCCTACCTCATCTCCTTCTCAATACACTACCTGCCTCTCTTCTAGTCCCCTACATCGCTGCCAATTCGTCACCTTCCCTTCCTCTGCTCTCTCAATTTCGCCCTTCCATCTCGCCTTCCCGCAGCAACAGCAGATGAGATTCCCCTTTACAGAGCCTCCCTTCCCTGTCTCCCTTCATCTCTTCCTCCCTCTCTCTGGCTCCCTCCCTCCCTCGCTCCATGCATTCATCACTCTTGCCCCTCAGGGCTTTGTTCTGCCTTAATCAGGAGCTTAAATGTTGCATTCTCACCCAGACAATGCCTGCCATTCAGTCTGGGCCTGTGTAAATAGGTGTGCCCTGTAAGTGTGCCAACGGGCATGACATGCCAGCCTCGCTGCGGTACTGGTGATCAGCCACAGCCCCCAGCTACAGGAGGCACTGTTCCACTTGCACTCACAAACAAACATACACACAAACTAGGAGCAGCAGGAGGTGGAAGAGCAGAAACTTACCGAAGGCTGCTTTTGAAGTGCTGCCATACAAAGGCATGGATGGCCAAAGCAACACTCACAAAACAGGCATATGCACATGGGCACAAATACTCTTCTTCAAATGGAGTGCAGGGAGAGGGATTATTTTCATAGTCAGCCATTTGCCTCCTGTCCTTACTTGGCCATTTCTTTTTCAGTTCCCCTGCTTCTTGTTTGCGGTCTGTATCTTATCCATATTTCTTCGTCAGAAACAGCCCTGTGTTGTGTTTGGTGGTAACATAGCAGAATAGTGACTGGAGAGTTATGTGCGTAGTGGCTTCAGGAGACCAACAGCCTGTATCTTGGCCACCTGGCATAGTCTTTCTAGGAGGCACTGTAGGCCTCTACCCAGCTGGATGATGCTTGCTGTCAGACTGGTGTGTCAAATCCAGGCAAGCCAACTTCCTCCCAACACCTGACCATCTGTCTGCATTCACGATGGCACTCTACCTGCACATAGAAAGAGATGAACAGGGAGAGGTTGACAAACATACTGTATGTTAGAAGGCGAGAAGCCTGCATACACACACAAAGAAACGTTGGAAAGTAAATTGTATGTGCATTTTATGAACAAACAGAAGCTCGGTAGTGCACATCCACCTCTCCTTCAATTGAAAGAGAGGGAGAGCCAGAGGGAGAGAGCAGATAAAATAGAAAAGTGGATGAACAGACATAGAAACAGGCAGTAGGCAGACAGCGAGTGACACAGAAAAAAAAAGAAGAATGTGAGCCCACACTCGCCCATGCTATCTACCCTGCTCAGATGGCCATTTGGGCTTGTTAATCTATCGCCTGGTAACAGAGACAGCCTATCAACAACAGCCACGCCCCTCTGCACATGCTCATAGAGAGGGACTCATTTGGATCTTTGAAGGGAAAACGCACACACCACACCAAAGTGCACGCACGCGCACACACACACACACACACACGTCCACGCACACACAAATCCTGGCCTGTCATTGCTCGCCATTGTTTGGCTGCAGTTGCTTTCTCTTGGTGTGACTGCCAGCAGATGGCTAGCACTGAGCTGTCAGAGTCAGCCTGGGGCCCACACACAGGCACACATACACATGCACGCACGCACGCACGCACACACGCACGCACACACACACACACACACACACAGGCACACACACACGCACACACACACACACACACACACAGGCACACAAAACACACAGGGAGGGAAACACTCACTCATACAAAGACTGTCTTACTGCACACAGAACATATGCACTGTGTCCACTGAATGGCTCTAGTATTGGCTCTATATCACTCGTCAAGGTCTGCTTATACTTCAGTTTAAACGGTATGTGTGTCCCACTCTTTTATTCTCTTGCTGTTTTTTCTCACACACACACACACACACACACACACAGACACACGCACACACACACGCACTCAGGCTCTTGATAGACTGTGGAGCCGCTCAGCTACAGGTGCCCCTCATGACCCTTTCACTGTAATGACTGTGTAATCTCATAAAAGGGCCGCCTTACTGCATTAGCATGTGTAAAGGCCATTGTGTTTGTGTGTGTTTGTGTGCGTGTGTGCATGTGTGTGTGTGTGCCTGTGCATAAGTGACTGGTTTGAATCTTGCTGCTGCTTCCATCCTTTGCATCTTTGTGTGTGCAAGTGTCTCTGTGCATGTGTGTGTGTTTCACAGTGATTCAATGTGTGTAGAAGCAGGTGTCGGGCCTAATGGAGTGTAAAAGCAGCTGCTGTGACCCGGGGTCGTCCAGGGTTGCCCCGAGGTGAAAGGTCAGGGTCGGGGTGAGGAGTCGGCTGCAGCTACAAGACATTCCTCCACTCACTAACCATAGCCCTGATGAATGCCTGCAAAAGTGACAGCTGGTAGACAGGAGGCGGTGTGTGTGGCGGTGTCAGAGGAAGAGAGAAGAGTAAACGGGAGGGGAGGGGACGAACAGGGGAGGAGGGTGCGGGGGAGATCTATACATTGCAACTGATCTCACACGCACATTCACCCAAACAAGCAGGGCAAGTATTGACTGCACAGGGCTGTGATGCTGAAGGAGCTGTACATCAGAGAAGACAAGCACAACAACACAGGATTTTGTCAATGTCTGAAAGTCCACACATATGCACAAAACCTCAACGCACGCCCAAAGGCGCACCTGCACGCATTGTCATCCTCTCTCTCGCTCTCACACACACACACACACACACACACACACACACACACACACACACACACACACACACACACAGAGTTTGTTGTGTCTGCAGAAAGCTGGGACTAATGACAGGCTTTGTGTTGTGTGTGCTCACTCAGCTGCCCCCTGGACACACTTTACCCACCCAGCAGAAAACAGCCCTTTGTGCTTCCCTCTCTCTCTCTCTCTCTCTCTCTCTCTCTCTCTCTCTCTCTCTCTCTCTCTCTCTCTCTCTCTCTCTCTCTCTCTTCCCTTCTATCGCTATCTCTCTCGCTCTATCTTGTTCTCGCTGTCTCCCCACTTTCTCCTCCCTCTGGAGAATAGAGTTGTTTTGCTGTGCTCTGCTGTATATATTACCTACTGTATATATTTTCCTGGGGCCTGACAACAGATATATGAGTGCAGCAGTGTTTTTGGCTGACACCAGCCTTTCACATTTACCATTAAATGGAGCAATAAAGCCCGTACATAAAATAATGACATTTTGACACAAATATGGTTAATGTCGAAGATGTTCATATTTACACTGGCCCCTTTGATATAATGTGCTGAATCATTGCAGATAAAATGGATTTTACAACTACTGTATACTTCAGCTTGGCAGAAAACTATGAGAGGAAAGAATATTATATTAATATTATATTAATAGTCACAATACAATTATGTTGATTGTTTCTCTGTGTCAGGATTACCCCTTAAAAACTAAAATAAAACGTTCCTTTAATTATCTTTTTATCTTTGTGTTTGGTGATAATTCTCTTTTTATTTAATTAAGAAGCCTGCGTTGTATGTTTGTTCACGGCCAGGACATTTATTTTTTCTTTATCTCAGCGGGCCCTTTTTTGGTTAAAGAATAAAGAAAAAGTCTTTGGCATTCGTCCCAAACTAGTCTCTCTCACTTCCAAAAACAGTTGTCTGCCACAACTAAATAAATGGAGCAGTGGCCTATTCTATTTCCTCTATGCCACAACTCATATTTGTGTTAGAGGCTGAGGCAAATCTGTTGACTTCTGCACATGAAGGTATACCTTCGTTTCTGTTAAATGAGGCATTTATCTATAGCTGGAAACAAAGAGTGTCAGCTGACTTACACTTACATGCCACTGGTTTCTTCTTCCATCCCTCCCTTTGATTTTGTAAAACTGGAACGAGCAGCCTCTCTGTCTGTTTATCTGCCCTTCCACTTATCCCTCGTCCTGATTTGTATCCCTCCATATCTCCTTTGCCTCGTATCTAAATGCCATCGATGAGAGCCGAGTGCAGCAGAGATTTCTGTTCATAATGTCACAGTGTTCCCCAGAGGAGTGTTTCATATTGACCCGTATCGGTCTACATACCAGCTTTCCTTGCTTCATGGATACATGCTCAAGCAATAAGCAGTACACATGACACGCACACTGTTATTTTCAGGAACCGACTGGAAGCATGTAAAGCAGGGGTGTCAAACTCATTTTCACTCTGGGCCACATCAGCATCACGATCGCCCTCAAAGGGCCGGTTGTAAATGTAAGACGGTGTAAATGTAAGACGGTGTAAATGTAACGACTCCTAACATATTGGTAAATAACTGTCTCTGCATTTGATTATTGTTTATTCAAGTGTAAAAATATTGTACATGCAGTTACATAAATGTAAAACTATATTTAAGCACATTTCTGTTATTATAACTTAAATCCTTTTAATTTAGGGTTAAGAAACCCACATTACTCTATCAAAGATAAAACTATTAAAGAAAATATCAAACACAAGTTATTACAATAACTTTGTTCAATGCTTAAAATCCTTTCTTAAGAAACTTAATTTACAGTGAACAAATACATTTATTAAATTGTGCAAAGTAAAGTTAAAATTTTGGAGAGTCGACACTGGTGGAGGTGTTAAAGACATTAGGGGCAGGCTGAAGATCTAGATGACGGCATGTGGAGTGGGACTGCCCTCAGTGGAAGAAACCTTGAGCACCGGATGTGATGATGAATGGGGAGGAGGGTCACATCGGGTTCTACTGAAATGACAGCTGACTGCACAGAAGAGAACAGGTCTTTAAAGTTTGATGGGAAATGATTGGCTGAGGGAGGCCGTGGCGAAATCGCCCACTGTCAGCTGATAGAGTAGGAGCCAGAGAGCGAGAGCCAGAGAGATGAGTGAGTGAGTGAATGAGAGCACAACAAGACTGTCCTAATGTAGGAAGTTGGAGTAAATCCTCAAACTTTACATCATTAATTAATTTACAACTGTATGATTATAAATACGATATTTCATAATATCACTCCTCTCAGCAAAGCTCTCTAAGTTGTACTGTACTTTACTCTCAGTAGATAATCAATGCTAACAATTAGATATTCAAGGAGGGATTTGGTAATCCTTAAATGATTATAGTGGCACCAAACATACTAAGTTAAATTACGAAAAGTGCTAACGGACAAAGTCTATTCTGAATCCAATGCTACAGGTCAGATATGCTGCTGGTTTACACGACAGGAGTTTGGTGAGAGTATATTACCCCATCATCGTACATCGGACACCGGAAGTACCACGAACGCATGTTGGCACATGATTTGAAGACTGGCCATCCCCTTTTGACACTACTGAAACAGCAGCCCAACACAGCGACATGTCACCGTGCAGGACTCTCGCCTCTGCCCTTCTGTCTCTCTCTCTCTCTAGAGCAGGGGTGTCAAACTCATTTCCACTCTGGGCCACATCAGCATCACGGTCGCCCTCAAAGGGCCGGTTGTAACTGTAAGACTGTATAACTAACTTCTCCTAACATATTGTTAAATAACTCTCTCTGCATTTGATTGTTGTTTATTCAAGTGTACAAATATTGTGCATACAGTTATATAAATGAAAAATGATATTTAAACACATTTCTGTTATTATAACATAAATCATTTGAATTGAGGGTTAAGAAACCCACATGACTCTATCAAAGATCAAACTATTAAAGAAAATAACAAAGACAAATATCAAACACAAGTTATTCCATTAACTTTGTTCAAAGCTGTTTGTGTCACCTCTCTGCATCACTAATGTTCCTCCCTGTCGTCGTCCTGTGCATGGCAGCTACATCCAAGAGCTCCTCACTGAGAGTCAGGTCTGATGAACATGGATAGATGATGTATCCGTGTTGTCTGTGCTTTCATCAACAGTTCATTAGAAACACGAGTACCTGCTCGTCTCTTAGCTAGCTGTGTTGTTAGATTGCTGCTAGTTCATGAACTCGGTCTGCGATGGTGTTTCTTCACAAACTGACGTTTGTAAAAGTCTGTATCTGGTCGGAGCTCTGCTCACATACCTTCAGCATGCACTGGGCTGTAGCTGTGTAAATATATTCTGCTGTGATTGCAGTCTGCCTTTTAATTCTTGGACAATTTGGTGTTTTTCTTGGAGGCTAAATTTAGCTCCGTGTTTGGTGTCAAAATGCCGACGTGAATTCATCACCGACACGCCTCATAACACAGAAGACAGACCCGTTTTTCTCCTTGAAGCACAAACATGTATTCGCTTTCCCATCTTTCATTACATTTTCTTCCCTCTGCATCAATTTTTCTCTTCGTGGACATTTTGGGATTATTTGTCGATCTTTTTCAACTCAATCAATTGTTGGAAAACCGCTTTTCGGGCTGTTGCCTCTCCTGTCCACCTGTTGTGATCGTTTTAATGTCGGTACACAGACAACATGCTATCTCATAATTTCAACTTTCTATCTCATAATTTCGACCATGGGGATACTTTTATTTTCAAGTCCAACTTTAAAAAAAAAAAATTGTTTTTTGTTTGTTTTTGCTGGCGAATTCGCGGCCCACATAAAATGACGTGGCGGGCCGGATTCGGCGCGCAGGCCTTGAGTTTGACACGTGTGATGTAAAGGATAACAAACATAGATGATTGTTGTAGCTTCACTTTTTTATTCATTGAAGGAAATGCAAAATGACTTGATTCATTCATTTTCACTACCCGCTTAATCCTTTGTATGGTCATGGCCTGAAGGAAATTACACATTGCCAGATTGACCAGCATGGCTTATTACTACTAGTGCCTAATAATCGCTGTATTATCTGCTATTAATAATTTTGTGCAAGTCTGCTCTTTATGGCTACAAACCTTCTTCACTCACACATTAACACGAAAGTACTTGGTACTGAAGTGCTTCAGGTGTATCCTCAAATCCTAGAGGAACTGAAAGACAAGCCCTGTGTGTGTGCGTGTGTGTACATGTAGTTAGTGCTGCGGTCAAACGGTCAAATTGTTTTTGCTCTGACAGCCAGGCTAAGCAGGAAGAAGCCAATCGATAGCACTTACCCTCTTCCTGTTAGAATTCCCAACAGACTTGGGAGAAAGACGCAGCCCTGCAGTCGTCACAAGCTATGTGTGCGTGTGTGTGTGTGTGTGTGTGTGTGTGTGTGTCTTTGCGTATGCATGTGACTACCTGTCTGCACACACTTATTGTGTATAAAGCATTGTGTCTGAGGCTGGGGAAGATTAAGTGCATTTATGTATTTGGAACGCTAGCCCAAGGACACACTGTAGTGCCATGAAGGAGCATTTCTCTTGATTTATTGACATCCATATAGCTTCTCCTCACCCTGCGCCAAACTGCAGGTTTAACCTATCTAAGTCTCAATAAAAAAAAACTCTCAAATAGTCGATCATTTGACTTCTGAAGATAAACTAAAAAGGAAAACAACGCCCTACAGGGATCAATAAAGTATCACATAGTTATTGAGGCATTTGTGCCCATGCATCCTGTTCCCGGTACAAACCAACCCAGGAAGTGACCAAATGTTTACTGGGCTACATCAAACACTGTCTTTCCCTTTCTTTGAGCTCCACTCTCTATCAGGATGCACATGTTTTACAACCATAACATCACTGCCATTGAAGGACAGGAAGATAGTGAGCACTGAGGTCACATCAGCACCCACTTTGTCTGATACACTGACCTCCAGTATCCTGTACTGCGGGGGAGTATACTTTTGCTTATTAGCAATTCTAATGTTTGCTCTCTGGTCATGTCCAGCTATCAGTTCTAGTGTTGCAGTTGAAAGACATCTTTTATTTGGCTATACATAGTCAACTGTGCAAGTGGTTTATTTTGGGTGAAAGCAAGTTGAGTAATATGCTACATGATGAATTTTGATGATATTGCACATTTTGTAGCTGTGGGGTTACTATTCCAGCTGTATGTCTATATGTTTTTGCATTTTATACATGTTCAGTAAACTTTTAAAAGTCCTAAAGAGTATCAGCTTGTATTGAAAAGGGAACTGGCTAACGATGGCTGAAATGATAGTTGGTGCATGTGTGCACATCTGCACGCATGATCTATTTGTGTCTATTGTGTTGTTGTGTCTGTCCATCGGCCCTCAGATCAGACTCAGTGCGAGGATTGATTCTGTGAGGCTTCCTGTCCTTCTGCCCTTGACTGACCCAAGCCTGACCTGTGTTTGGGCCCTGGGCCTCCTCATGGCTACTCTATGGGCCTGCGTGTGTGTGTATGTGTGTTTAGTGTGTGCATGTGTGGCCAGCATAGGGTGGTGGGGTGTAATTTGAGCCCCAGGCTAAGACAGGACTGCTGCAGAGTCCATCCGGGCAGAAAAAAACAAGACACGGGAGCCGCAGGGTGGGCAGAGACAGAGAGGGCAGGACAGCCGAAAGAGTAAGAAGAGGGAAGGCTGGAGAGAGAGAGTAATGGACAAAGAGTAGTGAGGCTCTTTTTAACTCGGCCTCCCTGAAAGAGAGATGTCAGTCTGTGTCAGTTCGCTCCACTAACCAGCCTGTAGGAGAAACGGATCTCTCCCTCCCTCTCTCACACGTTCTTCCTATCTCTCCCTCCCTCCCTCCCGCACCATTTCCATCTACTTTCCTCTCTCATATCTTTTGGTGATAGCTTTTCTGCCTCAGTTGAGAGAAGCGGAAACACTCCACAGCTCAGGGGAAAACAGCAAGACTAAGTAAAAGACCAAGCAGTGAACCAGTCATCTCTAAAAGGCAGGCAGTGTATAGTGCAGGTCTTCTCCTGATCACTCTTCGGGTGAATGACAACGGGCTGCTCCAAATGCTGTAGAGTAAGGCCCCGAAGGCAGGGCGCGCTGCCGGCTCTGCTGCAGCGTTTCCCTCAGTGTTTTGAGGAGGGCAGCACACAACTCTTCAAACACAGAAGGGATCAAATCTTCAAATCCCCTGGAAATGTCAACCACGTTTGAAGAAATGTCAGTAGAGCTGAGAACACACATCGGCCCGAGCGTGCGCACACACAGGCACTCGCACTCAACACCATGGTAAGAAAGGCAAAACGTCATATATGGCAGTCACGTCCTGTGGGAGAAATCAGCTTCATCTCCTTCATTTTGTCAAATCTCATGGGAGAAGCATTGTATGCCTCTGGAGGGTTTTTTTTCCCAATAATGTAAAAGTTATAATCTGCGGCATTGTCACATGAATGAACATGCCATTAAATGATGGAAGAAAAGGTATTCAACTGGTAATGCCAGTGCAGCCACATGCACTGTCCAACAGCTGGACATGCACGGCACCAGAGGAAACTGAGGAATAATTGAATGCTTTATTGCATGAAGGTCTTTTAAAAGTCGGTACTCCTCTTATTCTACTCTTCAGCTCGTTGAAATTATAATTTCCTGTGGTAAAAAATGATTCAATTCATTTCTCTCTCCATAGTTCCCGTAACACAGATTATATGCAACACTGTGTGGTAACATAATTCATTTAATTTAAAAACTCTTATGTAGATCCTTAGTCGTCTCAGGTGATCTCATCTGCAGCCACTGACATCATCCTGTGTTCCTATTGATCTATCCTCACCCCCACTGACTAACTTATCGACATCCTCAAGTGTATTTCCTGTCTAGACTGTCAGCAGTGTTTATGGATGGCCCTGGCCCCTGGTGACACACGTGCACACACCTCCTCAGCTTATCGATGTATCCTTTCGCTTCTGACTCCGTCCTCCTCCTTAATGAATGTGGTAGATGTTGAACTGCAGATGTTGTGCAGGGCTCAAGTATCGACGGACAACGACGTGATGAAAGAGCTTGTCCCTGGAGAGGCCTGGGTTAGGTCACAATGAGTGTGTGTGTGTGTGTGTGTGTGTGTGTGTGTGTGTGTGTGTGTGTGAGAGAGAGATAGAAAGAGACAAAGGGAGTTATTGTGTGTCTGGGTGATGTGCATGTGCATCGCCCCATCACTCCTTGAGTGTCACTACTAGGAAGTGATATTGAGTCCAGAGTAGGCGCTTGTGTGTCAGCACTGCTTCGAGAGGTTGATAGGTGAGACGTGGGCTGAGACAGGCAGATGACTAGAGAGGTTGCAACTGTCTTGATTGACAAGCCTCTCGAGAACACACTCGTACACGCACACAAGCACTCACACTTTTCTCTGTGCAAGCCCGTAGGGCTCTCCGGACTCTCTGTTTATCTGCAGCTGCACATCAAGATCTGCACTTAGCTGCTAATATCTTGGGATCCTTTGGGGGCATACAATCCTCCTCCATGCTGTGTGATTTCTGCTGGCAGTCTCTCACTGTGTCCTGCAACATCATCCATTACTTCAACTTCCTCCTTACCGATAATAGGAGATAAGGCTGATCTGTGGAATTAACCTCAATTAGTACTACCTCTCGAGATCCTTCTCCTTTTACCTCCTGACTCCTCAACTGGTGGGTCGCGACCCAAAAGTGGGTCGCGGACCCGTTTTCAGTGGGTCACGGGCCTTTGCCTGACGACAAAAAAATAAAAAAATAAAAAAAAATAAAAGTTGTGATTTTATTTTGAAGGGCATTTTTTTTATGCAGCGGAATTATTCCAGCATTTATGGAACTTGTTCAGTGGTGCAGGAAAAACACCGACTGATGCGTTGTGAATCACATCACGCGATGAAGCTCAGCCGATCAAATATGAGTATTCGGACAAGTTTCCTGACTTGAGTGAGATGTGCATACACCGTGACACACGGGGAGAGACGAGGATATAGACAGCAGAGCAGGACTATTGAGGTGTGGGTTGTGAAAGTCAAATCATAGGACGATCTCCAAAAGAGAGAAATGTCCAGAGAGACCAGAGTCATTTGACTCTCACTGGACAGACTCATAGAGGTGAATTCTTCAAACACTAATTTCTCTTTTTGGAAGATGAGAAAAATATAATATGATGGATTTTTCACTTCACCCTGAATGAACTGAATTTAGAGCTACAGGGCAATTCAGTGAAAATATTTTTTCAAAATTTAATTTCATTCCGTAATTTATTTTTTAATCCAGCTGTTATTTTACTTGAAATGAGAAGAACATGGATTCATGTATTTCTAATCCATCCAGTTAAATTTGAAAAATGAGAATGATATTTGTTAAAATATAATTGATGTGTGCTTTCTTTATTTGATTTGACAGTTGTTTACTACACAGAGACGTTACTACTACTAGACGTCTTGAATATAGATATACCCAAATATATATATATATATATATATATGTATGTATAATTTGGGTGGTGGGTCCCGGCTTGTCATTAAGGGGTGATGGTGGGTCCCGCAGCCAGACCAGTTGAGAACCACTGCTTTAGGCTATAACCAAATACCTACAAAAATGATGACTTTGTGTTTAATGCTAATTAGCAAATGTCAGCATGATAACATTAGCTGCACTCATGATGCAAAAGGCAAACATTACCAGCTAAACGTTAACATTGTCGCAGTGTTAGCCTTCAGCTCAAAGCATTGCTGTGTCTATGTACAGCTTTTATAAACCTCTAGTCTTGTTAAGCTCATAACTATTGTGTCCACAGTAACACTGTAAGTAATCACGCCCCTCCCTAATTATATGGGCATAGATGAGTCATTTGGGAGCAATGATGGCAACAGCTAAATGCATACCATCAAATGTTGCCATCCCTAGCTTGTTCTTTAAGGTATGTTGAGGCTTACTTTCCACCATCTGTTTTGTGGACAAGAGAAGCAACAATATCTCAGTGATTAGGTTCGAGAGGCTCATTGCCCTGACCTAAAAGAGCAGTTCAGACACTTTCCTCTCTTTATCCTTTCTTTCACAGTTCAATGTTTCGTGTGGGGAATTCATAAACAAGCCCCTCATGTGTGCACTTTAACTCAAACAAAGAGAGAAAGAGTTAGAAAAAAAGACTGAAACCGACGAGAGCAGAAAAGGTTAGGAAACCTTTCGGCATGTTTGTTGTGTATATTATCTAGAGTAGAGGTAATCCCCAGGCTCAGACATGACTATTTACACCTTTTGTTTTGCTTGTTTTGGGTGTTAGGGCTACAGACTGGGGAGGCACACCCAACACGTCTCATTAGGAGAGTAAGATAAGTAGAGGAACTCGACAAAGCAAAGAAGTGAATACCCCCAGTCTCTGGTAACACAAATACACTGAGAATACCAATACTTCAGTGGCATAGCCATTAACCAGAGTGCATGGGAGAGATAGATCGTTAACTTGAACAAAGGGTGAGTTTATCGTTAAGTGAGGTGTGTTTAAATGTTTTTTTAACTGTGGCTGTCTGGGATTGAAGAGAGTGCAGGTGGGCAGTTCAGAGAGAGGCAGTTGACACACACGTCAAATGAAACCAACCTATGGGCCAACAGCCGAAACACGTTTTTGTATCATAGCTTCTTTTGTGGTTTTGCCCACTCAGTCCGTGACTGTAGGAGGAAGCACTGATGCACCTTGATGCTCACACACCTGCATGTGTGTGTGACCGCACGCACACAGACACACACACTCAAAGCAAGAAAAAAAAGCACAAACTACTTCCCCCCTGGCTCCTCATGAGAAGTCATTAGGAATGTGTCTGTGTGTTTTATTTTTAGCAGTGTGTGTTTAGGAGGGGTTGCGGAGTCTCGTCAGTCTTCAGGGCCCTCCTCTGCTCTGTCGCTCTGTGTCTCTGTCTCCAGCTGAGAGCTATGTATATTTCATCAGCCCCGGGTGCCTTTTTGTCTTAAGATGCGCTGCACCTCCCCTGCCTGTCTCTCTGCTGCTCTTCAATGGAGGGAGCCATCACAGCCTCTTTTAAACTCCCGCAGCTCTCTCTCTCTCTCTCTCTCTCTCTCTCTCTCTCTCTCCACACTGACAGCCACCCTCTGCTTCTCCCTCTGCTTTTCACGGTCAGCTTGTCTCTCTCCTGAAGGCTCATCCCTCTTTCCTCTTTCAGCTGTGGAGAGGACCAGAGTAGAGCACCTCCAAACAGACTTGGGCTGTCAGGAGAACTCTTTCTCTTTCTCTGTCTCTCTCCGTCTTTGATTCCGTCCCTCCGTCTGTCTGTTGTACGGCTCTGTCACTTCAGGGAAGGGACAGTTCTTCACCCAGCGCTGCATCCCCTTTAGTTGTTGTCTTTTTATAGCAGGAATCTGAGTGCTGTGACAGCAGCTAAAAATGGTTGCACCAATGACGGGCTACATCAGCAGTTAATTGCTATATTTGCACCATCAGTGTTTTGTTTTTTTCTCTTTTAAGTTTTATTATGATCTCAGTATTTCTGTTACACACTAATAATGGTGGTCTATTTTTGTTCTATATAACATACTCAGGACACCCCTCCGTATATGTGTGTAGCAGACTCAGAATCTGTAACTAGACGAGTGGACTTACATTAAAGTCACTCGTTGATTACATTTTAAATCACAAGTTCCAACGCTGTCTTCAATAAGGACGTTGTCCTACCAAAAGTGTCCCGTTATCTCTTGTTAATTCTGTCTTCATATCTTTCAGGCATGTGCTGTGATTGAGAGTGCGGCTGGAGCCAGTAAGGAGGTGGACTCGGGGCCGTCGCAGCCTGCAGGTGACCACACTCCTTCTCACCTGGTGACCCTGGAGCCAGAGAAAGCTGACAAAGCTGACTGCCCACTTTCCAGTGAGTGCAGCCCTCCCTCATGCCAGATCACTGTCTCCAATGTTTTTATGTTTTATAAGCTTTTTCTCGTAAGAGCCATTTTTTTACGCTACTCTCCTCTGTCTTCATCCTTCTTTTACCTCTTTCTTTTATTGCTGTCTCCTAAAGTAATGCTTTCTGGTTCACTAGAAATCCTGTTCATAGGATGTGATTGTGGAGTCGATAACATTTCACTTCACACCAATGTGATCTTTGATGGATGTTAGTACAGACCGCTGCAATTAAATATCCCCGTGGCCATTCTCCAATCACTAGCAGCATCATCTGACATGTTTGTTATGTTTGTTTACATTTCTTAATCTCGTCACACTGTGTGGGCAGAACTGCGAGAGAGACGTTCACTCAGAACATGCGGTAGTAAATGTGTTGGTTGAGCCTTCATCATTCAGCTACGGAGAACAAGCCATTTCCTCTGAATATACATCTCTTCACTTCACGGGCATCTTATCTCTGCTTCCTTTTTCCTGTGTGGGGTGTCCTTTTGACCCTGTTGTGTGGCAACACAGGAAGCAGTGAGACCCGTGCAGTAAATGAGATACGGTCTGAGACAGCTGTTACGGTCATCGAAGAGTTAAAAACTAAAGCTCATGAGTTCGTCTGTTCAGACTTGTGATGTCATGTCTTCTAACACTTCATCCTCTTGTAACTCTTCAAGCACACTCCTCCACCACCATTATATTTTATCTACATATACCTACGATAGGAATCCCCCTCTTACCCAAAATACCGTAGCTCTTTGTTTTCCATCCTTTGTCATTGCAACTGGCAACCTATACATGCTGCTGTGTGAAACCAGGTGGAGATAATAACCATTTCCCTGCAGTTTCTTTTGCAAATGTGCAGGTGATGTGGTCCCTTCACCTCCTTTCAATGCATCGTTGTTCAACTGAAGCTGCTTTTAATTGTCAACAATGCAAATCCAACCTGCCCACAAAACACACAAAGACTCTGAAACCCGACATTTGTTCACACACACACACGCACACACACACACACACACACACACACACACACACACACACACACATGACATGCCCCACTTTTTTTTCTTCTTCTGTTGTTAATCTAAGGTTCCACTTCGGGATCCAACGATCAGGTCGTTTTTTCCCTCGACCCAGGGCAATGGATTATAGGTATGATGGTCATTTCACTTTCATCTCATTAATCTGCAGTATAGCGTTCGTCCAGCGAGATGAGTGAGCAATTTGTTTGGCATGCTGGTGACGGACGGGATGATGGTGATCAAATGAGACTGAGAGATGAGTTGGTCGACGGCATGATGAAGCAGGGGCAGACACAAAAAATAAGTGACACGCGAGTGTGTACGTGTGTGAGTATGCCCCCAAGGGAGGCCCTCACTACAGTGGGTTTTGGAGCTCAATGCGTTTATGTAAAAAGTGCTGCTGTCTCCTCTTATCAGTGCAGCTGACTGCCTTTCGACTGGGTATCTATTACCGTTCTTCCTCTTTTTTTTACACTTATAAACACAGGAGTTATGTAAATCTCATTTTCTTAACCCCTCCACCCTCCCCTTTTCACTTTCTCTCCTTCTGCTCTATCTTTCTCTCTTGCTCGCCACATCTCTCCTGCTCACGCCACTCTCTCTCTTTTCTCTCAGGCTATTTCTGTTTAGCCATGAGGGCCCCTCTGTCGTTTACAGAAACTCATCTCAAGCTCTCTCTCTCCAACTCAACCGGCACACACACACACACACATGCAGGCACACCAGCTCAACCACAACTATCAAAGGCACCTGGTTAAACAGTCATGACAAAACAGGGCCACCGCACACCCACAGACACACATACACGCAGAAGACTGAACCTTCCTCCCAGCGGTCCAGTGTGGGTTGAGAGCGGGTTTTCATGAGTTATTTAAGTGCTTTCCATCATGCGTGGTGTGCTGCGGCTCACACTGACATGACACGGCCCATTTCCTCCGTTCAGGCTAGAAACCTGACACAAGACACGCTTGCGGTGTTCACACAGAATAGATAGAGGTGCACAGTCCATCATGATCTGAACCCTGTTGGGTTTAAATCATTGAATGGGCCCCGAATACAACAAAGTGAAGCTGAAGGGAGAGACTTACGATTGTAGACAATTGATGTTAGACAGTCTTTCTGTCCACTGCAGTCTGGGTTTTAATTGTGCTTGTGTGAATATTTCGTGGCTTAATGGTCACAGCTCTAATGTAAATGTTTGCTTTGACCAGTGGCATACAGAGAGAGGGAGGCAGTGGGCTTTCACGTTGCATTGTGGTGTTGGAGAATTTCCGTATGTAAGTTAAGGATATTTCCACATATACGGAGGCAAGATCTCCCATTTCTCATTTCAAATGTCCCAACATGTTGTGGCCCGTCGAGGCCCTATCAGACAGGAAACAGACTGGAGTGGGGAGGATGTGACATCTGGGCTGACCACAATGTGCTTCAGGTCTGTGGACATGTGAACACATTCGATGAACACTTTATATACATCAGCAGTCACTCAGGCTCAAAACACCCCACAGTTAATACATCACTATTAGTGGTAAAGGAACAAAGTGAACCTCCCTGCTATACTGTCAGCTAGGGCTGGGCGATATGGCCTAAAAAAAAAATCTCCGATTTTTTTTACAAAAAATCAGATTCACGATTTAAATCGATTTTTTCCCCCAAAATTTTTTGCAGATGACAGAAGCTGTTGAAAACAATTTTTTCTTTTATTTTGTGATGATTTTCCCAAGTAGGTTGATAAAAATAAAGTGCAAACAAAACCTGAACATTGTAGAAAGGTGCCTGTAGTATACAAAAAGTATTTGGTCACTCTTTTGTTTGCCTGAATCATTTAAATATAAAATTAAATTAAACATAACATTAAATGGCATTAAATAGTAGCCTTCCATTGTAAACAACTGTGCAAATGTAACTTTTTACAGTAAGCTTTTCTAACTGAATACACTGATACAAACACAGCATGAAATAAAATGTATATGACCCTTTAACATTCACATTTTCAAAAGTGCAACATCTGATCTAACATCAACATAACATATTTTGCACAGTAAATAAGTGCATGTAAACAAAATCAAGTGCATTCACAACATAACCAACAGTATTAAACAGTAGTGCATGTTTTTTCTAAATATTTTTTGCCAGGAAGACAAGCCTGTCTACTACCTCTGGCTTCAGGCATGCACGGTGGCATGTAACAATGCCCCCCCCACACACTGAAAAGCCTCTCAGAGGGGGCACTTGTAGCTGGCACAGAGAGGTATTTCTTTGCTAAAGTACTTAGCCTTGGAAAGTTAAGTTGGTGACGCTTCCACCAGTCAAGTGGATCGGTGTCTGGGTCAACCTGCTGGACCACAGGTCAGTTGTTGCGGAGTAGAATGACATCCCCTCCAGCTCCGCAGAGATCCTTTGGCGTGTACTATTGTACAGCCGAGGCAAGGCAACGTCAGAAAAATGTTTACGGCTTGGTAGCACGTACCTGGGGTCCAAAGCTTTGAGACGGTGAATAAACCCCGGCTTTTCCACGGTGTATATGGGCACCATATCTTTTGCGATATACATCGCGACTGCATCCGTGATGGCTTTCCACCGGGCACTCTTCTTCTCATGCGGAGTACAGTTGGTGAATGTCTCCAAAATGCTGGGTTGTTGTTGTGAGGTGGCGGCGGCGGCGGCCAGCAGTGAAGCTGCTGGCCGCCATTGTTTTAGTTTGTAAACAATGCGCGCGCACTCTACTACGGGAACCCAACGGGGGGGAGGGGTGGGGGCGATTTTCTCGATTTTCAATAAAACACATCGCCTTAAAGCACACATTCGAATTAATCGATTAAATCGATTTATCGCCCAGCCCTACTGTCAGCATAGACATCTAATATAGGGAAAGGGCCACAGGACTAATGTAAAGAGTGAAATATATGGTCAGACAATTTGTACCATTCTGCTTCTATTTGTCTGCACTGTCAAAGCAGCGACCACTCTTACCGCTGATGTGAATTTAGCCTTTTTCAACATTTGTTCTGTTTCCTTCCACTGCTTTATCACAGCCTTCTCTCCTCAATCTTGTCATGCTGAGCAAATGCCTTTCGTGATATATGTATGTTTATATTTTGTACTTAATGTGTGTCTCTTAGAATTACGCTTGCTGATGATGTGATTGTCATGCGATAGACTGTGAGTGTGTTTTGATTGCAACAGCACAGCTGGACTTGGCAGACTTGGCAGTCTAGTGCGCTTGGCTGCTGGCCAGTTCAATACAATTACAATTCGCCCCTGTGGGAGCATGGAGCATCACTGAAGATGGGGTGTGAGTGATGGTTGTGGCTCAAAGAGGGGGTGGTTCACAGTATCTGGCAACCCGCCTTTGCTTGGAAGAAGGATCAATATCTGAGCTGTTGCTTCAGCTGTTGTGGTTAACATTTCACATTAAGAGTCTTGCATGGAGAACACGTCAGTGAGGTTCGATCCATAAACAGACATGTTACAATAGCACAAACACCGCACACAAACACATTAAAGGAGGAGAAGTCTTTCCATGAGAGCGTGATTACAGCCGCCCATCCTTGTATCTCTTGTCCAGAGAACGGAGCAGCAGGTGGAGGGATGAGAGTAGCCGCGCACAGAAAGAATGGAGACGAGGGATGACGGGAGCAGTGTGCGTGGGGGTGGGGGTGGGGACGGACGGTATGGGGAGGATGGTGAGAGGAGGACAAGGACACTGAATGGAGCGATGACAGGGGATGTGTTTGGAGAGAGAGATCAGAGGGTGACAGAGGAGGCATGGAGAGGAATGCTGCTGCTTGCCCCCCTCTTCCCTCCTCCCTCTCTTTTCTTCTTTTCTTTTGTCCCCCTCAGTAGGGATGACAGGAGGGTGGGCTAACTTCGAATGGCAATGACAAGCTTGCCACCGCTCCCATGAAGCACAGCAGATGGAACTGTGTGTGTGTGTGTGTGTGTGTGTGTGTGTGTGCGTTTGCGTGTGTGTGTGCGTGTACGTGCGATTAAAATGCCACTGGAGACCAGGGTATACAGAGTCTCTTGGCAGCGCCACGCTTGGCAGAGCGCCACCTCACTGACCTCTTTTTACAGCCCAGCAGAGTGGGCGTTGAGGTGTATGTGTGTGTTAAGTGAGGGGAGTCGGTCTCAACAAACAAATATTAATTCACAGTGTTCCCATTGTCTGTTCCATTGTGTCCTTCCTTCAGGGGGCAAGCGAGCTGGATGGCCTGTGTGGCTGTTTGCTCATCCATCTATTTGAGTAATTCAGTAATGTAATGATCACAGGATTTTTGAGAAATAGAGCTCTGTTCAGCAGTGTGGCGTCAGTCCTGGCGGGCATGGGGGAATTAGTCAGGAGACAGTGGGTTTGGCACTGTGCCGTGGTTATTAGCCACTCACAGGGTGGGCATGGGGTTGTGCCCCGACTCAATCCCTCACTGTGTTTGCATGTGTGTGCTTAATGTGTTTGTTTCTGTGCGTGTGTGTTTGTGCGTGTCCACCGTTTGAGTCAGGATTCTCCTCTGGTCACACTAACCTTATTGTGCAATCACTTCTGGCTGATTTGTACCCTTTCCAACACATTCCTCTCGCCGAAAAGGCTGAGAAACAGGCTGTTAACCCCCTCTCCCCCCTCGCTCTCTCGCTCTCTCTCGTCTTCCCTCCGGATGGGTTTGATTTAGTGAGTGTGGTTTTCCATCTAGAGTCTGGGAGCCAGAGAGAGTAGACTTAGGGAGAGACCTATGGATTCACAGCCAGCGGAGCACGTCATTACTTGGCCATAGCTCATCAGCGGATACATCAGCAGGCTGCAGGGTCTAATAGATGCGAGCTGTCGCCGTTCAGGAAGTAATAAACCTCTCTTCGTTTCATCCCCTTAATTATTTCCTTCTCACGAGTTGCATGAATTGCACTAAATGATGACAGCAAAAAGCAACCGAGAGTGTGTTATATTATTCAAGGGTGCATATTTGTCTGCATTATAGTACATATAGTGAAACTTAAACGTTGTGCGACTTTGACCAAATAATTCCCCTTTTCGGTTTGGGAGAAGTTATATTTAGGCTTTGGTGAGGCCACCTGATGTGAGGTTAATGCTCAGTGTCGAGCAGCGAGGTCAGGTTACAGACATGTTTAAGCAGTAGCCCTGAAAAAAATGACCACTTAGTGAGAGACCTACAGACTGACCTTTAGCCTCACAAAGGAAACCGGTGTTCCAGCAGGATTAAGCCTGACTGCCTGCACACTCACAGCTGTCTGTCTGTTTTTTAATTCACAGCAGACAATGTAATACAGCACCACAACAAACCACTACCTCAAAAGAACTATAGAGGTGAGCCATGTACATATGTGGGTGAAAGTGTTTTATACAGAGGAACATGTCTAAATGAAAACAGGGTTTTATCAGTACCGTTAACAAATGAGGATGAATATTTGAAACGCTCCTTTCCTTCTGTTTTACCTGGTGCTCGTGTTCTTCCTTTTGTCTACTCCTTCCCCTTTCCTTCCTTTTCCTTTATATCACCTTTTCTCTCCCTCCCAATGACTACAATCATCCCTTTCTCCCACCCAGCCTCCCCCCCCTCTCTCTCTCTCCCTCCTTCCTTCATGCTCGTCGATCCCTCTCTCCTCTCAAACTATCCTCCACTGTCAGGCGACTTGGCTTAGGCTAAGTGCTTTTACTGTCTCTGCAGGTGGGACTGTAATAAAGCTTGTCAGTGGAAGACATGGGTCGCACTGTCACATGCTCTTTGCCTCCCCTCTGTTAACTCCCTCCACTCTCTCTCTCCCTCGAACCATCCCCCCATAACTACACCCCCCCTCCCCCACCACTCTCCTCCAAGATCCTCTGTTTTTATTTTTCTTCTCTCATTTGTCTGCCCTTCCTTCCCCATTTCGTCTCGCTCTCACCCAAAACTGTGCTCCTTGACTTGTCTCTCATCTCTCTCTCTCTATCTCGTTTCCTTGCCAACGGCACTTTCAGGAACATGATGATGAAGAGCAGCAACAGGAGACACCCCTCTCAACATAACAACCGCACGCACACACAGGCACACCCACACACACACACACACACACACACACACACACACACACACACACACACACACACACACACACACACAACCCATGTAAATTACTCCAGGTGAGGTTGTATTGTTTGCCCAGCTGCTCCTGCTAACCAGCCTCTCCTGTTCCATTGAAAAAAACACAGGCTGCATGGAAATCAGCTTCCTCTACACAAAACAGTTCGCTGTCTTTTTATATGTGCTCACAATGTATGTGCTTGTATGTTTGTGTAGATGTTTGTGATTGTCACGGCACATAACACTCAAAGCACATCTAAAGGTTGGAGCTTGTACACTATTGGCATGCAGGTTTTTCACATTCATTCAAACCTGTGTGTGTGTGTGTGTGTGTGTGTGTGTGTGTGTGTGTGCACAGCTTCTAATTGATATAGCTTATACACAGTATCTTACTTGTTCTAGCCACTGGATGGCAATACTGAGCCCCTTCTTTAAAGGAATCCTTCTTTACCTCCTACAAGCCACTGTTCATTCACATATTCACACGAACACACACTTACACATGCACACGTATTCACAGGCACACACACACACACACAGCCCTCTTTAGTCTGAGTTAGCCCAGGCTTGTGTAAGGTGACGGAGTGCAGTGAATAATTTAGTCCTGGCCATGTTAATGGCTGACAGCGAACATGGCCTCTCTACTCTGCCTTTGGCCCATTACGAGTACATTCTGTTTCACTTTCACTCTTTCTTTGTCGTTCTTTTGTTTTTTAGTTTTTTTACATTTCCTATTTATCTTATTCTAGTGGCCTAGAATAAGGCCTAGACAACTCTGTTTCTAATCCTGATTGTATTACGAAGAAAGGAAATTTGTCTTTCGTGGAAATTTATAATGGATTACAGAATCAAAATCTGAATCAAAAACGATTTTATTGCCAACTACGTTACACATAGAAGGAATTTAGCTTGTTGGTTTGTGCGTGTAATATATATAATACAACAGCAAAATACATAATTTTAAAAGAGAAAATATGAACATTTACAATAAAATATGTGAAACAAACAAATTAAGAGTATGTTTAAAACAAGTATGTTATTAAAGTGTCAAGTGTAATACAGTTGTGCAAAGGTGCACGTATAACTCTAAGTCATTGTCCCGGGGAGTCCGAGTCAGTGGGGGTCCTGGGCTTTGTTGATGAGCCCACCTGCAGACGAGGATTACAGTAAATATTTAAGGGCTTTTATGAATGTATAAATGTAAATCTTTCAACCAACATTGTCTGGTGGTTTAACATCTTTGTAGCTCATCTTCATTTCATATATTTTACTTCCTCTGTGGTCCCCCTTTTCTGTTTTTCACCTCATCTTCTCATTCTCATTTTCTACATAAACTGTTGAACATATTACAATGTGTGTGTGTGTGTGTGTGTGTGTGTGTGTGTGTGTGTGTGTGTGTGTCTGTGTATGTGTGTGTGTGTGCGCGTGCCTGTCTAGGCCCAGTCAAGCACTATTAATGTTATGATTGCCCCACTGGGCTTCAGCTTTCTGTGTGTGTGACGTGGGTGAAGAATAATACGACCCTTACACTAATGCAATCACATACACTAAACAAATTATAGCTCCCTCCCTCCCTCCCTCTCTCCCTTAACGTCTCTCGATCTCAATTCAACCATGACGATGTTACATGTGGTGTACGTGGTTTTCAGCTTGTACAGCCTATGTGTGTTTTCGTAGGCCCTGCCTCGCTCCGTTTTTCTCTCTGATACGATCAGTATGACTGTGTTTGGGGCAGTAGGAGCCATGGAGCCTGGCTAGCAGGCTGCAGCAGCGCTGAGGTCTGGCCAGGCTCAGGCAGGCTTGGGAGGGATTGAGAGTGACGTGTCCGGGGTGAGACACCCCATAGTTGGGACTCCCCACCAGCTTCTCTGGCTCCAGTCTGGCTGATATAGTCCAGCAGGGCGTGGAGAGGAGGTGCTCCATCTATCTCCTAGCCCCCTCACTCCTCTCCTCTTCTTGAGCATCTTTCTGTCACATCAAAGTGCTCATCCCCTCCATCTTTTACCTCTGCTGTTCTCACCAATTCCTATCAGTTACATTTCAACCATTTGTTTCTTTCATTGTCTCAGCCCCACCCCTTCCTCTTTCCTTCCCTCTCCTGCTGCTTTTTTTCTGTCTCTCCTCTGCATATCCCACATATACTTTTCCTCCTCCATCTCTCTATCTCACACTCACACAAACGCATCCAGAACCCTTGAAGTGGGGTCATGATTGAGGCGTGCCGTTAATTAGCCGACAGTGGTTGTTGTAGCAAAGCGATGGTAGGGTGTAATTAATTAGGTTGCATGTGCACAGTGGGAGAAAAAGAGGGAGAGGAGAGATGGAGTGAGAGAGAAATACCGGCTATCAGTCCTCCTTTTATCCTCTGAGCTCAGATGAGTTCCCCTAATGAGAAAAAATTCGATGCTCCCAACCGGGGAAGAAAGCATTTTATCCTTCTTGTCTTGCCTCTGCTTGCCGTTCTGTCACTGCCTTGTTCTCTTTTCATCTGCCGATCACATCCGTGCTATTGCTAGTGGGGTGCCAGTGAGTTGGAGTCACCAGCCATAGATCTCCCACAGTAGAATGAACACGTCCAGGCCTCTGGGACACGTCCAGACCTACTCATACAGTGCTGACAGCTATACCAGAGATGGCATTTAGCAGAACAGTGCTTGCATTTCTGTGCATTTGTTGGAGTTCATGGATGTTTACAGATGCCCTGTTGTACAGGCTGCTGCTCTATTGTATGTGTGCAAGTACTTGGTGGTTGTGTTTATCAGGAAAACAAGGGAGAAATAGAGAGGAAGAGAGAAAGACGATAGGTGGAGAGTAGGAGGGAGGCAAGAGGCGCACAGACACTCAGAGCTCCATTGATCCTCTCCTCAGTGCAACACTGACTCCTTGACCTCATTCAGAAGCACCTCTTTGTGTGTGTGTGTGTGTGTGTGTGTGTGTACGTCTGTATAGCTGCGTGTGTGTATGTGTCAAAGGCCGAACCATGGTGCGATATATTTGTTGACAATAACCGCAGAGAATCTCAACCTGTGTCAACCTGTACCCTTTAGCGGCCTCGTGAATATTTAGATGCACGCAGCGCCCTGCCCTCGCACTCTTCTTGCAAAACATTTCATTTTCTTGGAGACACTCCAATGCATGCAGCACAGCCCCCCCACCTCCAACATATACATTGGCCCACTCACACACACACTCCTCCCTTCTCAGTGTAAACTGATAGTTTAATGTCTGCCTGTCCTGTCCTTTGTGACTGAAACTGTCCTAGGTGGCAGGTTTATGGACAGTTTGTCAATGTCAGCGGAGACGGACAGCTATTTACAGCCCAGTTTTAAACACGTCGGACACTGGCAGTTAGCATAAATCCCCTAGGATGAGCCAGTGGATAACACACATTGTCGACCACATAAATCATCAAATACACACATTCTGTATACAGCAGGTGATCATTCGGTCAACCGCTCAGTCCTTTTTAACCTTCGTAATACTACGGACATACCTTACACGCAAACGTCACACACATGCTGTAGATCTGTATCTTAGTTATTTACAGCTCCCTGCCATCACATTAACATCCAGCACTCGCTTTTCCTCCCGTCCCCTTCAACTATCATTTAGCTTTACGAGGTGTCCTAAAAGAAGCCTGAGGTGTGCTCCCCTCCCTCCTCCCCTTTAAGTTGGAGATATTGATATCCTCCATAAGTCAGACGTGCCTCTCACTGTTATCGAGGATAAATTGATGACAAAAGGGTGTGACAGGAGGGGAATGGAGCTGGCAGGGAGTCATAGCAGTTTGCCTGTGTGTGGAGTCTGAGTTTGTGAGGCCTGAAGTGTGTGCTGCATACCAACAGACCTATTAAGAGAAAGAGAGGAGTTGGTTTTGGCGAGGCAGCAGGTTAAGTGAAGGAGAGGGCCGCTAATTGAGAAAGAACTGAGACAGAGAGACATAGATCTGGACAGATAGGGAGGAGGAGGGAGGCAGATCGGTTTCTTTCTTTATGAGCTTTCGCTCTGTGTAGGATACTGTTACTATAAACAGGAGCTCAGCTGAAGAGTGGCTGTTTATAAGGTCCATCTCTCAGAGTGAGCATATCAAACAGCCTATGAAATCCTGATCAGCCTGCTGTGGTTTGTGTGTCTTCTCTGTGTGTATTTGTGTGGTTGTGTTGTCTGTCAGAACCATTAGCCACCATCTGTCTCACAATCCCAACAGGAAAAAAAGAGCAAAGTTCTCCTTGTGTTGTGTATCATGCTGCACGAGTGAGCTTGTAGTTATGTGTTTCCTTGCAACTACGTCTATGAATGTGTATGTCGCAGCAGAAGGTGCAGTGTGATCTGTATCTGCTGGTGAGATGTAACAACAACAACATACTGTTCTTACTATCACAGAAACACACCTGGTTATCGTTCACCATAGACCTTCATGCTTGCATTGCCACGTGTTTTTGTGCAAACTGCATTTGCATACAGTAGGTGTAGCTACTAGAGGAGATTAGAGTAATCTCACATGAAGACCTTCACCATGTGGTTGGTCCAAGGTGGCGTCGTGCTGACTTGCTCAGCACACAGCATTTTCTTCATCTTCAGATGTGGCTAAATGGTGTGATTAGTAAACTTGTTTACTGTGCGGGTTCTTTTTGTATACTCACTGCCTGTGAGTGCGTATGTGTTTTTGTGCGCTCCGACTGCTGTTTTTTCAATTCCACTGGGGATAAAGAAAAGGTTTGTTTGATTAATTAATTCTGTTAGACATGAATGTAAATGATCAAAGGAGCAGATTTGCATTTTGCGTTTAATTATTCATGAGCTGCGATTGCTCATGAATTAGGACACCTGTGAGGGCTTTCGCCTCTCAAGCTCAGACACTTGCGCATGCACATTTTCAGACACACTAGCACATCCTGGGATGTGACCTGGTGTGTTTAACCAGACCTGCCCATCACCCCTGTCTGTGTGCACTACTGTGCACAGGGATGCAGGTCAATGCAGGTTCATGTTGGTATTATTAGGTTATGCTGTCCGCTCTGGCTTGGGTTCAAACGTTCTGATTGGGTTACCCCTGTAGTGCTAAAGCTCAGACTGTCACCCTGACTGTATGATTCATCTCCATGGAGACAAGAGAAAAGCTCTGATCTAATTAGCCTTACTGCTGCCATCTCAGACTCGAGGAGAGTGGCATGCATAAGGCGAGAGGAGCAAGTGAGGAAGAGGCAAAGGGCGGCACGTAGAGGTTGTGAAAAGAAGGATAACAGTAGAAGAGGAAGACAAATCAAGTGGAAAGAGAGGGGCATGAGATGATGCTAACAATAGAGGGCTAGATAAAAGCAGGTATTATTTATCTTATTTCTTCGTCCCCTTCCTCATCTCCCCCCTCATCATCAGCAGCATCCAACTGCTGCACAAATGGGCCCTTGTTGCCATGGATATGAGCAATGGTTCTCCCGTTCTGCTCGATGGGGCTCGGTGATAAATGGCGGGATGTGGAGGAAGTTAATAATTCATCCCGGGGAGGGAGCGACCATTCTGGGGAGCGTTACCGAGCATAATGGGTTAAGTGCAGCGATTGCTGCGTGCCGAGCAATAGACTCACAGGAGGTGATATATATAAAAACTGAATAAAGGCTGAGTGGAGCCTGCTGGGATGGAATTGTCAAGGGAATGTGTTGGTGTATGCGTGTGTGAGGGGCGTGGGGTTGGTGTTGTGTTTTGAGAAGAAGGCTTTGTCCTTTCTAGAAGTTATAAGATTGTCAGGCAAAGAACAGCAGAGACTTAATAGTGCTTTCCTCCAGGCTTTCGGTAAAGATCTCCTCCCCCTCCACTTTTAAACAATGAAAAACAGCTCAATATGCTTTGGGCTTTGAAGTGTGTCAGCAGCAGTGACAGATGAAGCTGCTGCAGAACAGAGGTGCAGGCTTTAGCTGTGTACACTGTGCTGTCATTATCAGTGACTAATTGACACTTATGTGCACATAAAGAGAAATACATACATTCATGTAGACCTTTTCTGTTGCTCATTATCCAACATTACGTGTTTATTTGAATATAACATTAGTCATTTTCCTCTCTAGAAGAGCCTGTGATACATTGTGTGCTTTGTGCTCCATTGGTTATGTGAGGGGGAGAAAGAGAGTGAGAAAGGGCTCATCGGGTAGGCCCACACCTCCGAGAGCATTAACGCAGCACCTGCTTCACGTCTTCTTCTTAGCAATTTATGAGGTGCTACACTCTTAGCGCTGCCTCCCTTCCCGTCCCTCCATCTTACGCTCCCCTCCTTCCCATCCCTCCCTCTTGCAGCCCAGCTATCTCTCAGATCTTGCAGTTTAAAGCTGATGGTGTGTGCCTGGGTTTATGCAGGGGTCACCGTATTGTGTTAATCCCAGAGAACATCGGATCAGCTTGATTTCAGTATTGTCCTGATGCCCCATATGCAGGGCCTGGAAGCTACTTAGAATGATCTTCTCCTAGTGATGGGAGGAATGAAGCTGTAGTCCGTTATCTGCGGTGGAGCTGGAGTTTATCGTGTTGGACACTGCTGCGTTCCTGGAGTGGGTTTGGAGCACAACAAGCTTGTGATAAAACATAGCCGAGCCTTGCATCTTTTCCCTGTATCGCCTCCCACTGATCATTTGATGAGTTTTTCAACGCTCATGTCTCGTTTGAGTCGTGCAGTTTGACTCTATTCTCCTTAGATGTGTGTGCGTGGGAGTGAATGTATTGTCGCATGTGAGTACCCCAGTGGAAAATATGACTTGTGGTTTCTTTTCATTTCTTCTCCATTTTGTTTTGGAGTGTCTTTGTTTTCCAGGAACCTCTTTTCTCTGACTCCTTGTGGCTGATAAGTGATGCAGATAGCTGTGATGAATAATATCGTCTGACAACACACACACACACGCACATTAAATCTCTTTCTCTGATTGAGCTGAACTGTTGATGTGGATATGCGGGTGTGTGCTTTATTCTCCTGAACATAGAGTGTATTCTCAGTGAGCTGTTTCGTGGATTCTCATAACAGAAGGCCGAGCAGTGACGACAGACATCTAAAGGAGAGAGGGCGGGCGATATGGGAGAGGATGGATAGGAAAAAGGAAGATTGGAGGGAAAGAAAGAGACTGTGATTGTTCTCTGCAGGTGGAATAAAATAACACCGCCTGGAGTTCAGTAATCACCATGTTCCTGTAACCATAAGAAAGAAAAGAAAGAAACATGAATTGTAATTTCCATGGCGTTTGTTTGTTTTTTAATAATACTGTTGTCAGTCGTTTTTGCAGCGGCCTTCACTCACAAATGACAGATGTATGTCACAGAGGTACAATACAAGTTGATCTTACTCATGTCTTCATCTTTTTCCTGAGCTTTCATTGTCACAGCCACACAGTGGGGTTAGACAGATGCTACAACGAGCTGACAGGCCCAGCCACATACCGCACGACACGCAAAAAGCACACGCGAACACTCCTCCTGACACCCTCACACACAGGCCAGGGTTGATGTCAGAGCCCTGCAGGTACCCGACTTTTTTGTGGCACCCTGACTGACAGCTTCATCAAACCCCCACCCTGTTGTACACACATGTGGCTACATACACACACACTGATACACACTCGCACATACACACACACGTACACGTACACATGTACAGACTCATGGCCCCCCCCAGGTTGCCTTTGTTCCCAGCATCTGTTTCCCTCGGTGATTAATTGCAATTAGCGAGAGGTTTGAAGGCCTGTGGAAGAACACAGTAAGAGGAAAAACATCAAGATTAATGAGGGGAGGCATTCATCAGAGAGAGAGAGAGGACAGAGAGAGAGGAAGGGTGGAAAGATAGAGGGAGAGGAGAGAGAGGGGGAGGGGAGGATAAAGGGATGACAGAGTAAGAAGGGAGGGGCTGGTAGAGGAGGAGGTGGAAAAGGGAGGGATGTGATAATGACGAGAGAGAGAGAGAGAGATGTCAAAACTCAGGCCACAGAGCATCACCACAGGGGACTGATTAAATATGTAAATTATAATTGCTAATTGACCTTTATTAATCAGAGCAGTAGGAGGGGTGTATTGCATTTTTGTGTCTCTTTGTGTGTGTTTGTGTGAGATTGTGTATGTATAAGCATGCTGAAGCATGTGTGTACGTGGGTGTATACTTGACTGTGTTTGTGAATGTGTGGTTGTTTGATGCCCTCATGCAGCTCTCTCTTGTCTCAAAGAGCTCTCTCATGTTTAAACACAGCACAATGGGAGCAGCAGCTAGAGCGACACAATCACACACACACACACACACACATGTGCACGCAAATGCACAATCACACGCACACTGACACACAACTGGGTGGTAATGAGAGTGCGACTATACTATGGGGAGCTAAATAGGGTCACAGTGGAACCTCTCTCTTTGGGCTGCCAGATGTGCAATCATGAATGCATGCATGGACACATGCATACAAGCAAGTCCTCTCATTTTTCTCCCTCACTCTCCTTCCTCCCAATACTTTGATATCTTCATGCTTATTATTACATTTCACAAGAAACCCTGACACCCTGTTTCATTCTGCAACGGAAGCATGTTGACATAATTTCCCTGCCTTAGACTTCCATCTCCATCATCCATAATCACACACACACCTACACACACACACACACACACACACACACACACACACACACACACACACACACACACACACACACACACACACGGATGTCATTCATGTAGCCAGATCACACATATTTGATTAGAGACTCCCTAAATTCATTAGCCCAATGTGATTTAGCCAGCTGTCATTAGAGCCACATGTAAACTGGTCTGTAGTGGTTTGATTTGGCTTCAGCTCGTCGAATGCATCAGATTCCTTCTCTGTGAGCTCTGCAGGTTGTAATCACTTTTAACCAATCACTACCCGAGAGATCCATTAATCACAAGCCCTTTTGTTGACAACTACTTCCCTATTCAAGACATATTTTTGATACAAACACAGTCCTTCAACTGTTGGCCACTGGGAGCAGTTGAAGTTAAGCAAAGTGCTTTCCTAAAGGGGGCCTTGACAGTTGGAAAAAAATACTTTGTTTATTTCACATTCAAGATTGTTGCAGGGTCCAGAGGTGCGATGAGGGTGAGGGGTCAGCCATCAGCGGAGAATCTCTCTCTCTCTCTCTCTCTCTCTCATACACACACACACACACACACACACACATTTAGTCACACACTCACTACTGCTATCTGAACATATAGTCTGTTCTTTCCCATTTCCTCATTCGATTTCTCATTGGGCAGCCAAGCAACTGGGCAGTCCTCACATCACTACACACACACATGCTATATACAATACGCTCAACAATACACTGGACTAGCTCAGCCTTTTTCCTGCATTATTCTCTAGTGAGGAGGCCACCTCTCATAATGGGAGAAGATTGGGTGTCTTTGACCGTTGCCAATGTCCTCACCAGTAACCAACACGCAGCAGTGGACTATGGATTGGTGTTATGCCTCGTCTGTCCAGCAGAGGTCGCGTGGCACAGTGGAGCTCAGGATTCCCTCCTTTTGTCATGACTGCTGACTTTACTGATAATCTATGCAGGAATAATGGCTGAAATCAACCAGTGTACAATGTTAATGGCATTTGAATTAGAACACTTCAAAATTAATTCGGTAAGTAAAGTATGCAACAATCAAAATGTCACTGTTGATAAAGCTGTGCTTCCTGTAAGCAGTGGTGGGAATCGACAGACTGATTTGTTTGGTGTTATCAATCTGGGTTAGGCTCTGCTGGCTCTAGGCATGTTTCATCTGCGTTTGTGTTTATGCACACATGTGTGGATGGCTTACTTGTGTGTGTGTGCGCGTGTGCGTGTGTATGTGTGTGTATGTGTGTTTACCCTTGGGTAGGGAGACAGTTTGATTGAGCTCTGCGCCGTAAAGCTGTCTGTTTGCCAGACGGTTTGTCTCCTAGCCAAGACTGTGCAGCAGAGAAGAATACAATGATTATCTGTCACACGGCAGCAGCGTTCTTCATCAGTCTGGCTAGCAACAGGCCAGACTGCCCTGTACAAGCCTCAGACCACACACTGAATCAGCCGCAGGACCTTTTAAACTTTGAAACTCGAACTATGCTTGATGAGTTCTTTGTGGTAAAATGTTCTTTCACATGTTTACTTTAAACTCGATACAACTTTTTGCCTTTCTCTGTTTGACTTTAAAAGGCCCTTAGGAGCACATCTACAGCTTTTGACCTTACCGCAGAGTCATGTTAGCAAGTCCCTCTTTTGTTGTGGTTTATATGTGTGTGTGTGTGTGTGTGTGTGTGTGTGTGTGTGTGTGTGTGTGTGTGTGTGTGTGTGTGTGTGTGTGTGTGTGTGTGTGTGTGTGTGTGTGTGGGCCGCGCAGTAGTGTTCAGACAGGAGTGTGAGCAGAATGTCAACAACCTTTAACCCCTGGGCTCATTAATGTGGGGGGCGTGGGGTGAAGATGTGGGATAACTGGTGCGTGTGTACGTGTGTGCGTACATCCCGAACGGTGTCAGAGCAGACATGATTTATCACGTATTAGTAGGCAGAGAGGAGGGGAACAGGGCTCTCTAAAGCCCGGGGTTACAAGGTCAGGTCAAAGGCCATGAAAGGTCAGAGTGCTGAGTGAATATCAAAGGGCACCCTGGGAGCTAGATATGGCCGACCAGGCCAGATAGGCTGCCAGGGACTGACTGGCCAGACAATAGCAGGTAAACACACACACATTCACACACCTTACTTGCAGGCTTGTGTAGGTGGAGTGTATCGTGGCTGAGGTCCGTATTATCGTTCAGAGGTCAGAGGTCAGGTGAAATAGCCATTAGATCAGACCATGGATTTACTTGGCCCCTCCGACTTTCTTATGTACACAAATACACACACATTAGCGCTCCAATGTGGGTTACCTCTTGACAGACTGACAGCAAATATGTTCTAAAATACGCATCTAAACCAAGCGTGCTGGTACACCCAAACAGACATGGACAAGCAGACAAAGCCCCACAAAGGCAGCTAATTTCACACTGACTCTGCTGGGGCCCTGTTTGGGCACGGCTGTGAAGCACAGACAGAGAGACAGATGGTGCAGGGCTGGCAGGAGGAGTTTCTGCTGTCCTCTGTGCATGTGTGTATGTGTGAGTGTGTGTGTGTATGTGTTTGACTGATTGTTTATGTGCATTCGTGCCTGTGTGCGTGCATTTTAAAACATCATTCTGTACTCCACACACCAGCGGAGTTGAGGCTTTAGGCTATGCTAGCAGTGCTGCTCCTAACTGCTTCCTGTTGCCAAGCTAGGTGTCAAGAAATGTTACCCCCAGCACAACATCTATGTCTTCACAGACCTTTTTTTAATCCATTCACAGTGTTTTGGTAGAGTTGTTTCCTCTCTAAGAGACTGCAGTGGAGACTGTGCATATTAAGCACGACGAGGACCTGTTTGAAGTTGAATCTAGCTGGCAGTGAATGAAACAAGCTCTTGTATCTTTGTGTTTTGCTCGAGGTATTGTTTTCTGTTGCACTGTGCACGTGTACATATCTGTGTTTGTGTGTGCATGTGCACGTGTGGTTGCTGTTACTGAAATGACTGGCTGCCGGGCATGGGCATAGCTAAATCATTTTAATATGCTGGCATTTTCTGAACTAGGGCTACGGGGTAAGCAAGACAGGAAAGGAAGAGTTAGGGAAGGACCGAGGCAATAGGGATGAACGAAGGAGAGATGGAGATCTAAGGCAGCGAGGGAGGTAGGAAACAAGATGGCAACAAACCAAGAGGATGATGAGAAGAGGCAGGGGAATAGATACAAATGGACGGGTAGAGGTGAACATTAAAGTGCAGATGGGTGATATATACAGGTGGTGCTAGCAAGCTGTTTTAGCATGCAGCAGCCGGAGGCAAGACTAATGGGCTAGCAGACAGGCTGACGAATAGGGAGACTGACTGACTGATAGTGAGGCTAACAGACGGGTAGACGACGGACAGGCTGACAGCCATCGAGCCAGCCCGTCAGACAGGGAGCCAGTGTCATCACACACTGGGAGAACAGGAGGAGCGAGAAGGGTTCATATTCTCCAGGACAGGTGGCAGAGACATGCCACTGCTGCCACCTGGCACTCACTACCCTGTGTCCTTTTCTCCCTTGTTCTTTCTCTGAGCCATAATATTGCTATCAGCCCATGACCTGGTCATACTCCAGAGCCCCTGCTGTGGTAATATGGCACAGCCCTGTTTTTCCCAGTTTGACTTATTTCTAAGACAGAGAATGTCCTCTTCTAAAGGCTTCACCCTCCCTGTTGTGGGTTGAATAGACCAGGCAGGCAAAAGTCAGCATGGTAGCGATTAGTGATTACCAGCCTCCGGCACTGCCGCGGACTCAGAGAGGCATGCAGGTAAACCCTCTGTCCCCATCAGTCAAGGCAAGGGCTGCGTGAGCAGGTTGGGGGAGCCACTCTGAAGGCTGGACCTTGACTCCCCCAAGTAGCAGAGGCCACCTGCTCCCATTCACCGCTCCACAGCCCTGTCTGCCCCGCTAGCGCCACACAGGCTAATTAAACTCAGTGTGGCATGTACACTCTTACTCCCACTCACACTGAGAGACACACATACGCCAGCTCTCATCAACTGTGTGAATTTGATAACACAAATATACACACACACACACACACACACACAAAGAAGAATCCACCCACAGTCTTTGGACAGGAAGAAATAGAGAAGTGAGGAATGCAAACATTTTATAACATGGGAACAGAAGCGGTTGAATTACACGCATACACACAAACACACATACAGACTACATGCAGCCAACAGACTGTCACACTTTAGAGTAGGAGTGTTCTATTTGGCATCCACCCACAACTCTCCTCCTCTCTCTGATCTTCAATGCAGCATTTTTCGTGGTCCCTAAATATTCCAGGGAGGACAAAGCTGTGACTGACGTTATAAAGACAAAGCTTTTGGTGACTTCATATGGATACCTGTTTTAGCCGGGATAAAGCTTTTCCCCTGATCTCTAATTCTTCTGCTATTGTTTCCATATCTTGGCAGAACTGGGCAGGAAACTAGTCCCATGTTAGCAGGGTGGATTCTCATGGAAGGCATACTGTGAGATCTTGGTTAGTGCTCCGCGTCATTTGACACTGTCGCACAGAAGCCCACTTTAGCATTTGTATGCAACGCACCTGGCTTGCAACTAACTCCAATGTAAACACTCCCTCATCCTTATTACACCCTCAGAGCAGCTGATGTAGAATACAGTTAGAGAAAGTCCAAACGAGGCAGGTGGAAGTGGAGGTGGATGGGTCAAACAAACACAGGACTCTCTGCCAGCTGACTGCTGTTCGCGTCTCGTGTGAAATAAAAGATAAACGTTGACATTTTGTCAAATCAGTCAATCAGTCAGTCAGGTGAGTCATTAATGTCACGTGTGCACTGCATGCATGCGTGGCCGGCTGTAAACAAAGCACAGAGAAACTCGGATTACAACACACACAGAGAGGGAGAGTGACTTACTTCTCTGCTCAGGTTGACATTACTCCACTTCATCTTTGAATTGCAAAATGTTGTTTGCTTCTATATTAATGCTCTGAATAGAGAACCTTTTAAGATATGTCTACGTTTACTGTTCATAGATTTCAAAACAACTTGAGTCGTCTCGTTTGCAATTTGGAAAGAGAAGCAAAAAGAACGACTTCTGCAGGGAGAAAATGAAAGCGTCTGATGGATGACGGTAAGTCTGGAAAGTTAACTGCCTCTAAAGACTTGCAAAACGGGAATAGAGAGGAGACAAATATTTTGGGGCGATGAAGAGTGTGTGTGTGTGGGTGTTTGTGTGTGTCGCTGTGTGAGAAAGGCAAAAGCAGACAGCATAGAAAAAGAGGAGACAGTGGCGGTGAAGGACTTTGAGAGCTGTGACTGCTCCCTAAAATGATTTTAGGCCCAGCCCTCCTGGACCCCCACAGCTTCCAACATGCCACAGGGAGTTGTCCCATAATCCTCTGTTCCAGGTAAACAGCTTTCTTCCACCAAAAGCCTGGACCCATCTCCTGCACACACACACACACACACCGTTAAAAAGCTCTCCTTTGCATATGCCTTTAAACCTCCTCCTCTCTTAAAGCTCGGGGCCCCTTATCTGTAATGGAACTCACTGACGCACAGTGTGCTCTGTAAATGGTGTAAATTAGCCTGATGTTTGTTGATTTGTGGCTGATGAGGTGCTTAAACCAACATCAGAGTTATCACTGTTTGTCTAGTCTGTTGCTGCCTTTGTAGACAAGGAAATATCAGATATTATCACGGAAACAATATTTAGCCAGAACACACTTCACGTTCAGGTTATACAAGGCCAAACAAGCTCTATCCTCGCTATGTTGCCCTTGATGCTCTGGTGTTAACTTGCACAGATGCGTCATGGGCAAGGCTGTTTTCGCCTCAGCTCTCCTTCTTCTCTGTGGTTAACAAAAGTCTTTCTCTCCACAGCGGAGAAACCCCTCTGTTTACACTCCATCACAGACACTTAAACACAACTCCCTCGCCTCTGCCTTCCATTCCCTCTTTAATCTCTCCCTCCTCTCTTTTCTTTTCTTTTCTCTGTCCACTCCATTTAGTCATTAGGTCGTCGCTCATCTGCATAAGCTTTCCGTTGTAGCACTCGATTGCACTGGGCTCCAGCTCATGTTTATTAAATACGCCTTCTTGTTGTGTCAGCCCCACAGATTGCGCTGCTCCCTGCCTCGTCCTACTATTTTCTTGCTTGGCTACTTCTCTCCTCGCCATCTCTCCCTCTCGTCTTCCCTCTCTCTGTGGTTGCCGTGCTTGTCCGCCCTTTCCCTTCCCCCCTCTCTTCTTATTCCTCTGCGGGGGTATTAAAGGCTGTTTCTGTTGGCCGTCACTCTTCATAAGTGGTGTCTTGCTCAATGTGTTCGCCCTGTTCCCTGTGCGACTGCACCTCAATGCCCTGGTGTGCGCTCTCTCTACAGGCCCCACTCAGAATGGAAATGAAGGGAGTCTGTAATGAGTTCCACTCAGCCAGGGTCCCCGACCCCACCGCCATCAGCCAGCTTAGAGGAGAGAATCAGAGAGACAGAGAGGGGGCAGAGAGACGGGGGTCAGAGATAGAGAGAAGAAGAGGCTCAGGGGAAAACACAGGGCTTTTTTCTTTTTTCTTTTTACCCCCCTCTTTTAGTGCCTGGTTGCCAAGCTGCTACAATTTTAAGCTGGCCTTTCTTTCAGTCTATAGGGAACAGTGTGGGACCGTGACATGGAGCAGGAGAGGAGAGGAGAAGGGAATGATTTTGGAGGGGGTGTTTGAAAGTGGGAGGAGAGAGGTGGAGGAGAAGGACGACAGACCAAAGCAGAGGACATGAGAGATGATAGGATTAAACAGGGAACAAAGAGATAGACTGCATTTTCAACAGAACATATGGGTGATGAGAATACGTGCTGTAGGACGATGACGACGACGATGATGACGATGATGACGATAACGACGACAACCGCAGCCTCCATAATTGATACCATTCCTCCTCCTGCCAGCTCATACAGTGCAACATTGCCTCTGCTCTGCTCTCACCAGGGCAGGCTCCTGCTTTTGGCTTCATGCAGAATGAAGCTCTGAAGAACACTGTGAGGTTGAATGGGATTAATTGGAATTCAGTCCTGCAGGCTTAATAGCCATTCATTTTAGGCCAAATCTGTTTTTTAGGTCTCCAGGTTACTTTTTCTTAACAGACATTTTGGAAAATCACAGGTGTTACGAATAACATGATCGATGGCTCGCACTATTCAAGCTAAGCCGTGACAGTGTGACAGTGATAACATGCACAACAGGACCCTGAAACTGAAGCAGCTAAATAAAATTCAGCCATCATTCATTTTATTATACCTGTGCTGTTCTTCTTGTGACAAAATGATGAATTATTTTAAATAAATTGCACTCTAATATGACTTAAGAGTCTAAAGCAGTTAACTGCGTTTCCAGATATATGTATTTCTTTTACGTTTGTGTGTGTGTGTGTGTGTGTGAGAGAGAGTGCATAATGTGGATGATTTCTTTACAAGTTGATGAGTCATATTAGATTTACACAACTGTCTTACCCTGTACACCAAAGCAGTCAGCTGGAGAAGCTGGAGCCGAGTCAACACAAACTGAAATGACCTCCTAAGTGTGTGTGCGTGTGTGTGTGTGTGTGTGTGTGTGCGTGTGTGTGTGTGTGTGTGTGTTTGTGTGTATGGAGAGAGAGAGAGCGAGAGTTGTGTCTGTAAGGCTGTGATAGATGAGAGACAGCTGATAAGGAGACCTGGGGTTGGAGCAGTCAAACAGTGCACAGATACAGAGTGGCTCGGTCTTTCCTATCTATTTGTGTGTGTGTGTGTGTGTGTGTGTGTGTGTGTGTGTGTGTGTGTGTGTGTGTGTGTGTGTGTGTGTGTGTGTGTGTGTGTGTATTTCTAGGGGGACTGTTGTACACAAGACTGTCTATTGGGAGGCAGATGCCTCACCGGGCGTGAAGCCCAGGAATTGAGGGTAATGGCTGACTCTACACGGCCTCTGACCCTGCTGGGCAGCACAAGTCCTCCTCTGTTTCTCCTCACACTGATTACAGGGTCAGAGCTGCATCACACACACACACACACACACACACTTACAAACCTACGCACATACACGTAGTGTGTCTCTTTTTGCTCTACCGTCAGCACAATAGAGAAGGAGAAAGAGGACATTCTGTAATGCTGAGAGAGAGAGAGAGGTGAGGTCAAAATGAGAAGAGGGGAGAGACAGAGAGAGAGTGGAGAGATGTGGAGTGAAGCACATAAAGAGAACAGCGGCACAACATGGATTTGCACAGATAAGAGAGAAAAATGGATAGCACAGGATATAGGCTTGGAGAAGACAGATATGCTCAAACAAAGATAAAAGGGAGGCGGGTGAGAGCAATATTCCTGGTTATTAGAGGCAGATGGAGCAAAGGATGAAACGCGAGGATGGGTAGAGTATTAGAGAAATGGTGTCTTTTCTTCTCGCTTTGTCCTTTCCTTTCTTTCCTCTAGCTCTTTAAGGATGAATCATTCAGCAATCATTTATTTTTCTGTTGAAGCATGGCTTTACCCTCTACCTCCATGCCACCTCTCCGTCTTTATATCTCACACGCCTTCCCTCCCTCCCTCATATCGCTCCATCTGAAATGAAAAGGAGAAGGAGCAGGGTGTTTGCACAGCCATGAGATGCAACGGTTCTGAAGGACACACAATATCTGAGAGCAAGGTGTGTGCGTGTGTCTTTCAGTGTGTCTGTGCGTGTGTGTGTGTGTGTGTGTGTGTATGTGTGATACACAATTTTAGCCCTTGAAGCAGCTTTCTTGGCATTTGACGAAAGGCTTGTGTGTCTGCGGGCCACTTTGTGTATGCATGCATATATCCCGGTTTGCATTCGTCTGCGTGTGCACATGCATGGCGTGTGTGTGGCACTGACCCATGTAAAGAGTCAGTGTGTGTGGGGCATACATAATGGATGCTCACCCTGCCGCACACAAGAGTGCACAGCGCCGTGAGGGATTCCCAGTTTAACAAGCCTGCCTGAGTGTGTGTGACAGAGAGAGGCAGATAGAAAGAGAGAAAGAGAAAGGGAGTGTGCTTCATCCATAACTGATCCTAAAGAACGTAGCCATGAAGGAAACCCAGCACCATCCCCATCATCTTTTTCCACCCGTATAAATTGTTCTACTTCTGTGTACTGTTTTTTTCTGTCTCTGTAGTTCCTCTGTTGATTTCTGCGGTACGTTGTTTCTGTTCCCGTCTACTCCTCCATCCCGGCATACACACCCCCTCTCCTATATCTGCTTTAAACTGGAAATATCATTTGTTTACCGAACTGTTCCAGAGAAGAGCAGCCAGAGTCTTCCACCTGTCAGACACTGATAGCATGCGTACACACACACACACACACACACACACACACTCGATCCAGTTTCTCTCAAGCCACTGAACATTGCGTGTCATCCTGACTGTGACACACACTTCCTCTGTGTGCTGTTACTCTCCAATTACAGAGAGAGTGAGAAAGAGAGAGGGACACAGGAGGTCACTCAGAACAATTAAGACAGATGAAAGCATGCGACTGAGAAATCAGATGTTTCAGAGCTTTTTATTTGATCATGATGACAGACTGGTGTTGCACTCTGCGGGTGGAGCAGGTTCAAAGTTCAAAGGTCAGGCTGTTGTGTAACCAAAGAGGAATGGAAGTCTCTCCATCCTGGGCTCTTAAACTGTAAATGTTGTAGCAGCTTTTCATTTCAGAGACATGTGGGAACAGGAGACGAGTCTCCATCTAAGACTCTCTGGCAGTTTGATGGCTAAGGCTCGAGTAGGATTTACAGAAACCTTCCACTGTGGCTCTAGTGGGACCAAAACTAGCAACATGATATCATAAAGCATGCAAATGTTCATGACGGTCTTAAAAATGACCATGGGCAAAAACGTTTGTTAGAAAATGGGGATTGACAGAGTAACTATTTACGCACAATTTGAGACTAATACAATTGAATTAATTACAATTGTTCAATTTTAATTAAAATTAGCAAGGACTATGTTCCCCGTACACAAATATCTGTAATTTTATGAATATGTAAGCTGTATCTTCATGTAACAAATAAACAACAGAAGAAGCGTCATTGTGATATGTACTGTGGGTGCAAGGTTATGAGAAAGAAACGCTGACTCCAAACCACAAATTCATGAAATATAATAGAATGGTTTTGATCCCAGTTGGATCAGGTCAATATGTTTCAACATAGCTCCAACACATTCACAAAAGACACAACGTTTTCAAATGGCAGGTAATTAAGTCAGTAAAATCCAGAAGACAATAGAGGACTTACAAACATGGACACTCTGAGAAGAAGATTTTTGTATTACAATTCTCTGAAGCTGTTTTACCAATCTGTATGACATGAATCCTCCCAACTGTCCAAGTTGTCAGAATCAGTTCACCATGTCAGCTGTGTTACCAATCACCAGGTCTTATGCAAGCACTGCTGATCTATGTGGATGCAACGTCATGAGGGAGCAGACTTGACAGGAATATTTAATAGAGGACTCTTTGTGAACATTGTTATTTGTTATTGACCCTGCAATATTTTGGATTTCACAAGAAAAAGTGGCTTTAAAAAAGCACACACACACACACACACACACACACACACATATTTCTAACAACAGCAGAGTGCTGCAGTCCTAATCCATAGAACAGGATGTCAGCTTTATCTTGGATTTTGAGCAGGGCAGCGGGCAGAGCCCAGAGGTGTCAAGGTGTCTGGGCCACCACCGAAGGATGCAGAGTACACTTGGCAGAGAGGAGAGGAGAGGAAGGGCTGTTCTAACGTCCGACAGAGAGGTTCAAATCATTCTTCATCTGTGTTCTCCTCTCTGCCTTCTGCACACAAAAATGAGAAGAAAGAATGAGAAAGGTGGAGGGAGAAGTAGAGGGGGCTTGGTGGTTGAGTGGGAGTCGTGCAGAGGAAGAGAGGGAGGTGTGTGTGTGTGTGGGTGGGGGGGTGGGTGGGGGATTCTCCATTGTAATAGCTGGGTCAGTGGGATCCCTGCCATTCAGGGTTGAAAAGAGGCCCCAATTAAATGACTTCGTAGAGCAAGCGAGTTGGAGCAGTTTGTGTGTCTGTAGGTGCAAGTGAATGTTTTCTGAATGTGTCTGCATCTGTGTGTGTGTGTGTGTGTGTGTGTGTGTGTGTACGTGGGTGTTCTCCCAGCTAAATATGTGTCGTTGCTGGTGCATTTTGGAATGTAGGCCTGACACGTGTGTGTGTGTGTGTGTGTTTCTTTGTGTGTGTGCACACACGCTCACTTTTGTGGCACCAGGGTTGACTAGGTACTTGAAGTGTCGCCACGGTGCTGTAATTAGTGAGCAGGGGTGAAAGGTCGGCCACAATTCTGCTGGCCCGGGACAGGACCTCTCCCAAGAGCTGGGGGAGCCGGAGGGAGCAATGGGTGGGGGGTTGTGGCGAGGAGAATGGAGAAGGGAGTGTTTTACAGAGCAAAGACTAAGCACACAGCTAAAGGAGGCTTCTGACTGAAACAGGAGAGAATAGAAAGCCATTAAGCAGTGTTAGTTTTGTAACGGTTATCCGCCCCGCTCTCACCCTGCTGGCATATGTCGACATGTTTATTGTTGAATAGTGTGTGTGTGTCTGTGTGTGTGGTTGTGTGTGCGAACAAGGCAGGTTTGGACATTTGAGTGTGGGCTATGAATTTTAATGTCTGTTTCAGTTGGTTAGCTTGTGACGCCCCTCAATCTTGAAGTAGCTTTAATCCTGAGATACAAAAAGAAAATAGATTGATTGTGAGGGTAAAATGAAGGCAAAAGCAAGCAGTGCTGCATGCAGGGGGGTGAACTACGAGGGAGATTAAAGGAGAGAGGAGAGAAACAAGAGGAGGAGAAAGTGGGAGACTTCAGTTGTGAGGGACAAAGGTTTTAAAAAGCATTTTTAACAGCCCATTCATGTAGAAACTGTCTGTCGGCTTATTTGAATGCATGTCTCGCTGTAATGTCACCCGTCTGCCTGTCTGTTGGAGTACATTATCGTGACTCTGTAAGAACGTCGTCCATTGCCGCCATGTTTCACTAAACATGGCATGCCGAGCTCTTCACCCTGCTGCAGTGTATCAGAGAGGAAGTGCCGTATTAATTAGTAAAGCGACAAAACAAGTTCCCTCTATCTTATAAAACCTCCTGTAGATGTCCTGTCAGATCTAGCACTGTTGAGGAATGGTATTATGACACGCAGACACACACACACACACACACAGACACACACACACACACACACACACAGAAATACACACACAGCTACACACACATGCACAGTATGTGCAATATGGTGTTTTGTATTTAAAAGTGTCATCGTAACAGCAGACAAAGCACAAATAAAAAGGTGGTCACAAATCCAGTGTACCGCTCTTGAGGATTGTCTGTTCTATGTCTTTGAGTAAATATAAAGACCTATTAAAGGGCTTTGTCATGTGGAGCAAAAGATATCAGCGCTCATTGGGATGGCATGACGTGTGGGTGTCTAATGCAGAGACAGTCTGTTGTTGGAGAGATGAGGCCTCTCTTTTAGTTGGCATATGGTGTTGAACTACACATGCCGCAAAATCTGCCAGAGACACGTGTGAGAGGGTATGCACGACTCCGTATGGGGTGAGATTTGTGCCACCAAATCTCTGAGTTTGAATTAGGTGTTTTGTCAAATTGTTATCTGGAAAAATTCAATTTTGGATCTGAAATTTATGTTTAAAAATATTTGTAATATTGAAAAACAGTTTCAAGATTACTTGTATGGTATGTGTTATAGCGAACCTGAAAATTACAACTCTTTAAAAAGCTTAGCTTCATTAAAGTATTTACAAACAATTGTTTTTAGTTGTAATACAACTGAGTACAGACGTCTACAGTACCACATGATGATGATCGACCAATTTATATTAATCTGGTTTTATTCATTATTTTTTTCTGCTGGAGCATTTTAACATGCCAAGGAATTTAGAGTGTACCACAGCTATGTGTTCAAAGGAAATCAAAATGAATTTTTGCAACAGGAAAAAGATTCATGATCAATTCCTGATTTTCACATCTTGTTCTCCAGTCTTTGAAGCTGGCCTTGCTTTGTGCTAACTGTAATTCAGATATTCAGAAGCCTGTCACACTCCTTATTCAGTTCCTGGATTGGTGATTTTTAGTTGTCGATCTCTTAATTGCTGCATCACATCGGAATGAATGCCTGTTGCCCGTTTCAAAGAGCGAATGTTCATTGACTCACATTTTATTGAAAATGAAAAGTATGGGGGGTCTTTGACATTATTATAACTCACCTTAATGGAATATTTGCGTCTGTATTATTTTGGATTATCTTGAAGTAAGCTCGTTACTTTTAGGAGTGTAGAACCCAGATGTCTTGTGGAGACTTAATTCAGATTTTGCTTTCTGGCAACAAAAAATCATGCTGCATATCTTTGTGTCTGTGTGTCTGTGCGTGTACTATATGTCCATTGTGGAATGCCTTACTTGACATTCATTCATGGCGAATCCATGAAAACATTTGCCCCCTGTTTCTAGTTGTGTCCTTCCATTTTCTAATTGTATTTATGTTAAGCTTATATTATGGTTTTTGAATGCATATGTTTGTGTGTGTGGGATGCACTCCTTTAAGACTTTAAAAAGGAGGAGATTGAGTCAATTTCAGGTTTTTTTGGACAGTCCTAACTCTTCAATTGTTTTTTGGGGATTGGAAGTAAAGTTTAGATCAGGGTAAAGCATGCACTGATGAAAAGTCCTCACAAGTGCATTAAGACAAGCATGTGTGTCGGCCTGTTATCTTCATGTGTGCACTGTGCTCTACATTGAGGGAGTGCGCCTGTTAACTGTGTGCCAACTGGCACGAAGCCCTTGGCAGTGGGATGGCATTCGCGTGCCTGCTCAGCTCCCACCACCTGTCTGGTGCCTGGAAGAGTCACAGGGCGCATGCAGGGAGGGCCTCCTCGGTGTGCGGGGGGGGAGGGGGGGGGTTGTGTACTGTCTGCATATAATATGTTGCGTTGCGGGGCAGTTGCAGCCTGGGGAGAGGGCAAGCCAGTGGGAGCAGGGAGCTAGTTTGCCCCTTGGACCTCCAGATCTCTGCCACAGGAAGTGGTTGTGCTGCTGAAACAGTCAGAATGGGATGTCCGTCGCCGAGTCTGAGCCAGTGAAAATCAGCCTCTCCTTCCCTCAGTCCATCTGTCTGTCTGCCTGTCCATCTGCATCATGAATTGCCTCTATCTTTTTGACTGTATGTTTTTCTTTTACGAGCCCAGAGGATGCCAGGACGAGAGAAGGAGGGAAAAACACGGATCCTCCCTCTCTGTTCTTTTCCGCAAATCAATTGCGGAAATATGTAACACGTCCGTTAGCTAGCCCACTGCCCCCTCATTTATCCTGGTGTGTTTGTAAAAGTATTACTCAAGAGATCAGGGGTAGACAGAGAGACAGCAGACATGGAGAACTGTTTAAGGCTCAGCATAGTGCATTTCATAGCTGCTGAGTGGGAGTAGTGGGTTTTCAGAAAACTCTTGTACTAACTTTAAGGAGGGATTGTGTGAACATACACTTGCTAAATAATTTAGCCACTGCAAAGAGTGGTTCTGATTAAATAATGAAGGAGCTTGGCACTGATGATCAAGATTGTGTGTGTGTGTGTGTGTGTGTGTGTGTGTGTGTGTGGTTGTGTGTGTCAGTGCACTGGGGACATGGGTTTATCCATTCACATGCTTGCTTGGCCGTAGTTGGCACCCTAGCCCATAATAACTACAATCAAGGCCGAGCTCACGCATACCTCATGACAAGAAAAGTGCTACAAATAATTTGAAAGCTAACAGTAGGCTACGGTGATCTACAGCTAAAGCAGAGAACTCCTCCGTGTCCGGACACACTTGCTCTGAGCATTAAGATGTAATCAGCACGAACAATCGGGGGAGCGAGAAACACCTCTTTTTCCTTCCGTGTTTATTATTTCTGGCTCCAAAATGAAATATGATTCAACAAAGTCTGTTGACACTTTAGATTGACACACGTCATACTCTGTCCTTGTGCCTCTGCTGTCATTTCTTTTCAAGTTTTGAGTTTCTCAGGCTCGATGCCTTCTGTCGCTCCTCAAATCAAAAATCTTCACAAATGGCATAAGAACAGTCAGAAGGACGAGTACTTTTAACAGGTGTTAGTGACCTCTGGCTTCATCTCTTTTCACAGTGCCATTGTCGGTCCCACATTGTGTTCATGTTGCTCATAGTTCAGGTGCAAGGCAGGGTTCCCGTGCTGGTAGTGGGGTGAAGGGTAAGAGCCTATTTAAGCCTGTTGCTGTCTCTGGGTTGTAGATGGTAATGAATGGCTTTAGACTGCATGTCCAGTGGCTTTAGAGGCTGCAGCTTGACCTTTAAGCTCTATTGATGCAGGACGCCACAGGCCAGAGCAAGACCTCTAACCTCAGATCAGCATGGGCCAAGGGTCAAAGGTAATGCTTATTGGATGATGGCTGTGTGGTCATGTTGGTGAAGTGATTTTGTTTCAATAATGTAACATTCTCCTGAAGCTAATTGCTTTTTTATTTTGACTTTGGATGGTGCTCCCAATGCTGATTCAAGTCCCTCATCACTGAACATTGAACATCTAACCATTACTTATATTTTTCTCATGTATCACAGCTGCATACTTAGCCTAAAGTAGACACAATGCATAAAATAAACCTGCACGATGGCCACACAAACAATACACGGGGGGGGGGGTAATGCAGGGAAGCTGTTTTTCCTATAATGCAGGCTATCCTTCATGTCTTATCTCAGGCTGCTAATGTCTGGGGCCAGCGGAGGCTGGAGTTTGCGATTCATGGCCTAGGCCTTGGCTTTGTGAGAGCAAACATCAATAACCTCCCTCTGCCAAGCTCTCTCTGCAGCACCACCAGCAACCATATGGCTCCTGTGTGTGTGTGTGTGTGTGTGTGTGTGTGTGTGTAAGAGAGAGAGAGAGAGAGTACAAAGATCAAAGGTTCATGTAAGCTAGGTGACAATGATTCAATAAGGACGAGGAAAGGAGAGGAGGGAGGTGGGAATAAATGACAAACAGCAATGACCTTTAACCCTGACTTGCTCTGACTCATCACCTTTACACTGATGTGGCATTAATGAACACAATCTGTGTCACTCTCTTTCTCTCTCAAACCCATCTCGCTCTTCAATGGTGGAATTTATTATGCAAAATAACGGTAAGACTAAACATGAATCTGTTTTATGTATTATAATATTAATTTGTCTTATGACTCTATTAAGAGCTTGTTCATGGTTACGAGTGCAGAGGATGACATCAATGGGGAAGAGTAAGTCTTGCGTTAAGTTGATGATGTTTGACCAGTTTGGAGGTACATGCCAAAATAACATCTGCGGAAAAACTTTCAAAAGCTCACCTGAGCTACAGTCACCAACCACCCAAACACTATAACTCAACTCTTGTATCTTTGCACTAATGCTTTTGCCTGAAGCATTTATTTGTAAAAATGATGACCATGTTATTGACCAAGTAAACTAAATATGGTCAATCACTGCAATATAATAGTTCTAAGTTTATTTTTGAAGAAGATAGTGATAATGTAGTTCTTTAAATTACTTTTGTATGAATAATAAATGCATAAAAGGTGTTGAGTGTCAGATATATTCTGTGTGAATATCCAATATTGATATTCTGAAACCTGTGCAATACGTATTGCTTCGTGGACTCACGGTTAATAGTTTGCTGCTCTGTATATGTGGATCTACTGCGGTTGCATACAAACAAACACAGGCACAAAGAAAGACACAGCGAGTGATGCCCGGGCTCATATTACAAAGAAGAGAAGTAGACAGAGTTAGGAAGCAGAAAATAAGATGGATTAAATAGAAGTGAAAATCAACAAGGGATGAGAGACTTTGAATCCGTGGCGAATGATTGTTGATGGAGAATTGTCTTGGTCTCTCTCAGCTTGGTTTATCTTTTGTCTGTAATCTAGCATTGAGTAGATATGATACATTACATATTATTGTACGTTTCTTTTGGCTATATTTTCCATTTCTTTGAGAACACAAATGGCAAACTGGAGCGTGAGTTTAAAAGCGGGGTGATAAAAACATGAGAAATGGAAGGAGAGATCTGTGGATGAAAGCATACAATATGCGGCATTAATAGTTTTGTACTGAACACACATACTACGCTAAATTAGGAGCTGGCCGTTTCAAGCTCAGATTTTTGTACAGCGCATTCAACTGACATTTAAAAAAACTGAAATGCTTCTTTGGTCTGACATTGAAAATGTTGACCTTGGTGTAAATTCAGTGAAAAAACATATTAAAATGGAATCTGCACTACTCTGAAGTCTAATCAACGATAATGTGGCCTTTATTAAGTACTTCAAGATGTTTAATTCAAAATGTTAACACAGAGTCTCCTGTGTGGCTTCCTTTGATGGTCCAAGGACTGTTTTGAATGCCACTTTAATCGACTTTTTTTGACCAGTAATATTCAACATTCATTGTATAACTTCAATGGTAGATACCAATGTCTTCCATGTGCTTCTATTAACTTCACTGTGTTGTGTTAAAACTGAAAGAAGTGACTGTGGGTGTTTAGCATTTTCAGGATTTCTAAGTTAGTTCATGGTTTTTGGATGTGTAGGACCTCATGGATTCACGTTCATTCACTTATTGACTCAGACATTGATTATATTAAATGTTACCTCGCTGATCATCGTAAAACACTTGATTCAAACTCGACAGTAACAAAATGAAACACATCAGAACCGTCTCAGTCTGTTCGAATCACCAACTCTTGTTCGAGAGTTGGTGAGAGTTACAGTATTGTGTAAAAGTCTGGGCGAAACATACTTGCTGCTGTCACTAAATACGCTTTATATTCAAGAAGACAAAGTGTCAAGTTGACTATTTTATTAACATACTCATTAACTAGTAACAAGCAGAAAAGGGCACATTTATCCTTCTGTTTCTTTCACCCGTCTGCCTCTTCTTACTCTGATTCTTCCCTTTCTCTGTGCCTGCAAGAGACAAAGAGAAGGAGTTGTCTCAGCTGAGTAGTACTCAACCCTCTGCCCCATTAATTAGCTCAGTAAATGCTGTTGAGATTACAGCAGGGGAAGTGAAACATGTAAGTCAGTGAGGGATAGAGCAAGACGGAGGAAGAGAGAGAGAGAGAGAAAAAAAATATAAGAACATTTCCATGTTCAGAGTAGTCTGTGTAAACCACTGACACACTCCTGAAAAAAAAAGTTTTTAGGACATAGCCCAGCAGATACCTTCTGATTAGAGGGGGTTTTGCCAGAGAGAAATAAAATGGAAAAAGGGAGATGAAGGAGAAAAATAGGAGCCCAGAAAATTGAGAGTTGTGCATAGAAAACACAAACATTGTGTTTCTTCACCGCCTGTCTTTTCGTCTCCCGTTTTCTCCTATTTAGCTCGTGTCTCTCTCTCTTTCCCCATGCCTACTGTATCGTCACATTCTCCTCTCTGCCTGCAATTGTGCCGCCTACTTATTAGAGACAAATAAACAAATAAATGAAACGATAGTGAGGGAGACACGGACCACAATGTGATGGATTGTTATTGTCCTGTAGACGAGACTTTTTCTACAAAGGAAAGCAGCAGTTGCCTGGTGTGAAATTCAACACTGTGAATGTGAATATCATCTTGATATCGAGATAAATTGGAAATTATTGGGGATTTTTGTAACACTGTGTGTAAAGATCGTTGAACAGTGAATCATCACTCATCATCACTATCTCATTATTAAAGGTTTCCTTTCTTAGACCACAAAAATGGCCCATTGGACGTATGTGAAACGATGTTATAGTTTCTGTTGGTTTTCGCACAGGGCATGTATTGTGCCTGCTCCCTCTTTAGCCGTCACTCCACTCAGCTGCTTGTGTCCCTCTCGCCGCTACCTGCCACTATGTGTAGCTAAGGTGTCTCTAATGGAGTGGTCTCACCGACGTCACGATCTCCTTAGTTACGAGGTCGGTCGGCCATGTTGGAGTACATACAGATCCTACATGGCGGCGAGTAAACAAGGAAGTGCGGCGAAAATACCATACTTTGAATCACTGGATAGTGCATCAAAGGTTCGCTACCTGGCCAAATTGAAGGTTATTGGTAACTTGGATCCCTATACGATGAGTGCAGATCGTTTCAGTGCCGATCCTACTTATCTTCCATCGGTAAACTACGGCAACATCTACACGTATCTCGTGAACACCCCCAGTCCTTACACAAAAGACGAGTTGGAGTGCTACAAAGGGCTCGACGCTTATAATCAGTTTGTCAGTGGATGGGTCCGAGACGTCAAAGCAACGGTCGTCGAGAATTCTCATCTCGTCATTGGAAGGGTAAATATATACAGATCTGGTCCGATATTTAGCAATATTCAATGTTTACTCAGTGCAAACAGACACGTGTGTTTGTTTACATTGTACGTGCATGTCATTGTGTGCGTGTGTGTAGGAATTCACTTTCAACTAACTCCTAACTTCATCCCCCCCCCACACATATATATATATATATATATATATACATATACATATATATATATATGATCCGACGTTAAACTGATATCAAGCAATGCTGAGGTTGCATCTCTGTGTTTCGCCTGTTGTACACGCTCGACACGTCTCTGGCACCGACTGCTGTCACGGGCCGATGAAGCTTCGGTAACCTTCTCATGTCCAAGTTTAATTTATATTTCCTTTATTAAATACTGTTCACAAACGAATTTGCAAATAAAATCACTGACCACTTATAAAGTGATCCGCACATACTCTAGTGTACGCCAAATTCCATTCCTTTATATCTCGAGAGATGCGTGACAGCCATTTCTCGCGACGTCGCTTGGATAGCTCCTTCGTGTCATTTCCTTGATGTGTAATGACCGCTGGCAAACGAAAGAATGATTTTTTGTCTCTATCAGCTCTGCTGCCACAACCAAAGACAGCACAAAAGTTCACCACCGATAGGTTATGCGACTCAGCCGTGCATGCCAGTGGCTTTGTGTGTACTCCAACATGGCCGACAGCTAAACTGTGACGTCACACGAGACCACTCCATAGCCCGTGGCTCTCCTTTCCTCCACCTCTCCCCTTTCATTTCCTCATAACAAGCCCCCTGACCTCTCTCACTGGAGCTCAGACAAGATTATCCCTCCGTTATTCCACCTTTCGCTTCATCCCCACACTTCCTGGCGGCGCCCAGGCATGACCCCGCAGCGGCATGAAATGGACATTTGCAACAGTAATTTCTCTCTCGTGCCCTCTCTTTTGCTGCATGTCTCTCGCCCCTCCCTTCAAGCGCACACACTTGGAACAGGTCACAGATAATTTCAAGCACCTTGAGTATGGTGAGGCAATTACTCTACCTTCTGGTCACCTCCAGCGCCCCTGCCACCTATCCCTGCTCAACTTTGAGTAGGCCCTCCTCTATTATCTCCATTCTTCACACAGTGGGTCATCACTCTGCCGCTCGTGTCGGCCCACGACTCGCATCTCTACTACTGTTGGTGTGCTACAGTAAGCTCTCGGCATCATCTTCATGCTGTTGGTTTTTTGCCGTGGTACCATCGACACATCAAGGTGCCATGGTGTTAGTTATCTGTTGCAGAAGAGAAGACAAGGAAGGCAGAGGCTGACACCGTGTTGCCGAAGTGCATGTTCATCTCAGACTGGCTTGTTGAATGAGAGGAGCCGTCGCCACGCTCTGTTTGTTTCCCCTCATCACAGTCCCTCTCCGCTCTACTCCTCATCATAAGCCTGACACGGGCAGAGAGCGACATGTGTGTCTCTGATTGTGTATGTGTGTGCGTGTGTGTGTGTGTGTGTCTGATTTATGGCGAGTATAGTCTTAAGCAAGAGCTAGTAATAAATTCAGTGACATCACAGCAAGAGGGGAAATCGAAGCGTTGCAGCACTTACTCATAACCCCTTTTCATCCTGCTACTCTGTACGGTAGTTATTATCACACACACACACACACACACACACACACACACACATAGGCTATTCTACAGGTCTAATTGAGGGTGTGATCGTTAAGAGTGTTATAAATCGTGCTGCAGTGGTCACTACTAAAAGGGCCTGTCTCCTTAGACAGATTCAGCCTGTTTCTTTGCTTTGACAGGAAATCCATCACACGCACACACACACACACACACACACACACATGTGCACACACACACAGACAGACATGTGCACACATGAGTTAACCTTAGGCTCGATCCAAGCAAACAAATATCATCTAAATTGCACAGCTTCTGCTCAATGTGGACCATATTGGTGATGGTATTACTGGTGTTGGGACAGCAGGGACACACACACACACACACACACACACACACACACACACACACAGACAGATCAGGTTTGAGAATAGAGATTGGGCTTGCCAATGAGGTCAGCGAGATTGATGAAGCTAATTTTGCAATAACAATGTCCTGAAACAGAAGAGTCTTTGTTTCATCATGGTTCTCCTCTCCCTAAAATCTTTGGAAAACTCTGTTCATCATCTGTATCTAATAGGAGAGGTGCCTGCTAGGAGACACAAGCTGTTTCCATCCAACTGTCAAGCAGGATTTACACACACTTTGGAGATGCTGGCAAAAGAAGTAAAATAGATGCAGCGTAAATCAGTCCCTGGAAGAGAATAGAAATGATTAATGTTGGATAACTATTTTGACAAATGTTTGGTGATGTGTACCAATGTAATTAATCTAAAGAGCACATAAGAAAGTTAACTATGATACCCCAGCAGTTGTATTAACCATTAAACCGTTAAAATACCAAAACATTTTACCACTATAGCTTTGAAAAGTATGACTTGTATCCCTTTTACTATAGGTGAGATAAGATAACCCATTTTAGGTCAACCATTTTTCATTTATTCAAAAACAAAATGTTGATGATTATGATTTACATATTTATCGGAACTTGCCTTGCCTTTTAACTGTCTGTTTAACTGCATTACTGTCCAAAAGTGTTTTAACTGCTGTACTGTGATGGGCTTCCATGTCTACACTACTGCTTATCTATGTTTATGTGCTTTTATCAGCATTTTATTGTTGATTTGTTATATTTTGTAATTCCAAATGACTTGATTATCAGCTCTCAAAGCCATCAAACACCACGTTTTAGTGAACATTGTGTTGTGACAGAGGGGGACTTAGGGGAAACAGCACAACACAAATGCTTCTCCCCTTCCTCAACATTGCCGAAGGTCTGATCCCACGGTGACCAAGCTCAGCAGCACCATGGTTACAGCAGGACCCTTTGAAGCCATCTCAAGGCCCCCTCCAATGTTCTTTTTTCTTTCCCCAGTCCTTCTCCCCTGAGCCCCCCCCCCCCCCTCTCCTCCCATCTTTTAGTATAGGAGAGAGTTGTTTTGGCCTTAGACATAAATGATCATGACACCTTAACAAGAAGCACAACCAGGACTACACACACTCACACGTGCTTTCTGGGTAATGCAAACCTGCAGTTCAACATTATCTCATTTCTCACACATGTAGCACAAAAGCATACATTGTTAGCGTCCGTCCTCCAGTTAAATATAGTGTGTGAGGTCAGTGCAGGCCGTTTAAAGAGAGGTTCACCAAGGTTTATCTGCTGAAATGATCCACGAAGAGCATTTCTCCACAGTGGTGCAAAGATTTATGCAGCGACTGGACAGATTAATCTGTGGAAAAAGACAGAGGATCGAGAGAGGAGAGATTCTTGGAAGGTCTTTCCCATTCATGCTGGTGGAGGACCAAGCATCTCTCTGCAGGATGAATAGCTGTGATGTCAGGTGATTGCCGCTCTGTTTTTAGCTGGTTGCCATTTTTCTTCTCTTACTGTGATTTTCAAGGGAGAAAACATTCTTAAATAACCATAGCTGTGACAATTGTTCAAAAACAAGAACAAAAGTACTGTCTGATCTTGTGTGTATGCCTGTGTGTGCTCATTTGTAGAGTCTGTGTTTTTGTGTGAGTGTGAGGGTGTTTTTTCAAATTTAAACTGTGCAGCTCTCATATGAAAAAAAAAATGCCAAAGGGACAAGTAGGGGAGGAGAAGAAAGAAAGAGGAATTAGGGAGGCAGAAAAGTGGTCGGTGATCGGAGAATTATAGAGAAAAAGACAACCATTTATTTCCATACCATCACTGTCGATATCACTGAGAAAGTTGGATTGGTGCATCCCTAAACTGAGATGAGGAGGAAAGAGAGGAGACGGTGCATATGTGCATTATACTATATGCACTGTTGAGGCCACAACTTCTGGACACAGGGAGAAATCGCCCCCCCCCCCCCCCCTTATAGCCATGCTGTCTCAATCGCCTCCAAAACACAACAGCAGGTTAAAGTAAAAATCAAATGGATTTATTATCCAAGAAGCATAAAAACAGATAAACAGTTACAAACCGAATCACACAATTATTAACAAAACAAACCTATATATAAAATCAAATGTGAGATCCAATCCGAGCCACCCAGAAGGCTGGTCTGCCTCCTCGGTGGCCAGCAGAAGATCTGAAATCCCCAGAGTTTCAAACCCTTTGTCCCCTCAAAGTTGCATTCCTCAGCTCATCGATCAGCTCACTGATTGGCTGAAGTCCAACAAGCCCCACCTGGGCCTATGCCCCATTGTCCTAAACTTCACACATCTAGCAGCTACTTTCACACCCCCGCTCCACCACATTCCTCAAACCCCATCTCACAGACACTTAATGCATGAAATGACCAGACGAGTAAATATACTGTATCACATTATATCCATAATTAGGAGCGCTTTAAAACTTAAATTCCTCACAGCACATATGGTCATTATCATTAAAAAGAGATATGCGATGCATTTAGATCATGTGGTTTGTGCTTCAGGTCAGGAGACAAGTAATGTCCCAGCCTATTCATCAACCTGCCTCTAAGCCACCTTACTCCCCCCATCTCTCTGACTTCCCCCTTGCATTCCAATCACTGGAGCATTATAAAGAGGTGCCACTGTCTAAATAGCTTCAATGCTGACAACACCTGCATGAGACCGTCATTTTCTTTTACCTTTGCGGCAGCAGGAAAGACACAGTGTGGCAGAAAGAGAGACAGAGACAGACATAAGGAGGGGATGAGGCATTTAAAATCGAACCGCAGATAACTCCACCCAAAAGGCCCCTTGTGTGTGCGTTCCTGGATATGTGTAATTGTTTGCGTATATGCGTGTGCATGTGTGTGTTTGAATATATAAAGGAGCATCCTTCTGCTTTGGCAGAGGATCACAGAGTGTTAAATCACTTGTTATCCATGTTTGAAAATGGAGTTGGCTGCAGTGTTTGCATGAGATGTGGTTTCCCTTGTGTGTGTGTGTGTGTGTGTGTGTGTGTGTGCGTGTGTGTGTGTGTGTGTGTGTGCGTGTGTGTGTATGTGTGTGTGTTTGCGCGTGTGGGTGTTTGGCACCAGACTGGAGGGTTGCTGTGGGTCCACGCTGGCGTAGTTGGGGCTGGAATGTGATTGGTGGGGACAGCGGGCCAAAGGCCGCCCAGGCTAGCGACTGCCACTTGGTAGAGTGCCCCAAATAAACACAGGCCAAATCTGAAAAGATTCACCCCGAATTCTCTCTGCCCTCCCTCACATGTTGGCAGCTCTTGTTCATGTGTTTCATAGAAAGAAGTAAAAGCCTTCATATATATATGTGTCTCCTCTCACAGTTTTCCCCTCAACCTGTTACATATGATTCTGTGTTGTTTTCATTCTCGTGAAGGAAGGGCCTACCACTTTAAGCGCTGTTGTGTAAAATGTGCTACAACACAGTTGGAAGCTATTTGATTCTCCTTTTAATTCGATGTTTACTTATTACCTTGAAGTTCTCATTTCAACCGGCCTGTTATATGTGTTCGTATTTGGGGGGCGGAGGGGCATTAACAGCGCCATCTCGTCACCGGGGAGAAACATTGAAATCTGTGGGTTATTGAGCTTTGAAGGGAAGTATGGAAAGGCAGAAGGACAGAAGAGAAACAGAAGGGGAATGGAAACAAAGAGGGACAGCTAGAGAAGGAAAGAAAGGCGAGGGAGAGATGATTAATCCAATCAAGCCTCTTAGTTTTTCATCAATAGGCATTGTTCTAAGATGGCTGCCTCTCCCCAGCTCAGGCTGTGGGCTACGGCTAGGCTAACACACAAGCTAATCCCAGAATAATACGGAGACGAGGGCAACGCTGAGGACGTGGGGCTGTGCCAGCAGATTAGTAATGGCAAAGGATTCACTCACACAGACACACACGCACACACATGCTGGGCATTGGACAGAGAGTCCCAGATTGAGTGAGGTGCCTATTGGATTGTACGGTTTATAGTTTTATCCCGTGTGAATGTGTGTTGCTGGTACTGTTCTGTGGTAGAGCTGAACTGAGCTGCTGCGGGTTCACAGACTGTAGTTGTCTGAAGCTTGAGATGTTTGTGTTTGCCTGTGTTCTTTGACACGCGTGTATGTGTGTGTGTGTGTGTGTTAGTTCAAACAAGGGCTCATTGTGCAAAAATAGTTTACAAATAGGGCGTGTTTTCTCAAACTGTATGAAGGTGTCGAAAATGACGCCTGTTTAGGACATTAAATGTGAATGCTATTTTCAAACCGCTTACTTGTCGCACAGCTTGTGTTTGTTTAACACAACATTAAGAGTGCAATATTCCCTCTGCCTCATTTTTCTATCCCCTTCCCTCAATATTTCCCTTTTTATTCCACTTCCCGTGTTATCCATCTCCATCTGTCCCCCTGTCGATCTCCCTCCCTGCCGCCCTCCTTCCTGCAGCATTTTCTGAGATGACAGGAGGGTGTTTTTCCTTTGTTGGGGAGCTGCTCGCACATTCCCTCCTCTGTTGACAGGTAAAAGACATTAAAGACACTGAAAGACTGAGCTTGATGGAATCCTCTCGGGAGTGAGGAGGAGGGAGGAGGAGAGGGTAGCACTGATAGCAAAGTGGAGGAGTAGGAGGGGGGAGCAAAGGGAAACTGTAAGATAGTGTGCTGAAGCTTGGCTAAAGGTAAAGTGTTCAGTGAGAGAAAAGGAAGGATTGAGTCACAGAGGGGGGGAGGAGGTAAGGGTTGAGGGGGAGGAGGGTTTGACAGTCAGTGACCTCGGGTAAGTCTCTTCGACTGTGTGGTGAAGCGTGAAACTTTAGCAAACGCAGTATTAGCACGCCTCACTTACTGAACACATCAGAGGACTGACACGGGGCAAAGCAGTCTCCTTATTCACACACACACACACACACACACACACACACACACACACACACACACACCTATCTAACATACATACATTACAGGCTCACATGTTGGCACATCTAAGGATGCACTTACCCACTGTTCCAATACTCACACACACAAAGCTGGAGTCTTGTTAGAGGTTAGTGTGTTCAATCCAGAAGCACAATGGTGAGTGGAGAAGGTCAAGCTCAGGCCCTCCAACAGGCCCCAAGGCTCTGCCCCTTCAGCTGCTCTCTGCTGCCTTTGTACGCATACAACTTGTGTGTTTGCTTGGCGCCTGGCCCGGCCAGCCCGTGTTTGTGGCCCTGTACAGTTGTGTGATTCACAACACGCCTTAAGGCAGGTCGGCCAATAATCCAGCTCTCCCCCTCACTGTTTCTCTCTCTCTCGCTCTCTCTCTCTCTCTCTCTCTCTCTCTCTCGCTCTCGGTTCGTCCTCCCTGTGTGTAAGTTAATGGGTTAACCATCTCTGTCCAATAAGCAGGGATAATTGAGACAAACAAGCCAATGACGAAATGTCACAGGAGAGCACAAGTCAAGTGAAAAAAACACACTGCCAGCAGCTCTTCCTGTGTGCGTATAGTGTGTGTGGTTGCAGCCTTGTGTGTACACGCAATTAAATATTAAGTCAAGTACATGGGATTGTGTGTGCTCATTTTGTTTGTGTACATAAACATGTTGACGTGTATAATTGTGTGTGTGTGTGTGTGTGTGCGCACCTGTGTATGTGTGTGTGTGTGTGTGTGATCACACCCTGTTGTCAGCTTCTTAGTGGCATGTTGCTGTAAAGCAGGATTCTCCTGCTGCGTCTGCTGTCTAGGTTCTCTCAGCTGCGTTTGCATACCATGCACCTGCCCCCTGGGCAATTTTCGTAGACGTACACCCACATACCCCCCGTATACACACACACTACATAGAAGAACACGCAAGCACACATGTACACACATATTTGTTAATCAAATGAGCAGCGCTTTTAAAGATTCCCTCCTTCTTCTCTGGTTCACTATTTCGTCTGTGGTTCTCTGCTGTTCCGTCTAATAACAACGGGACTCGCTGAGAAGCAGCAGATCTGATGTGTTTGATATGGAGACAGATGAAGGGTTGGAGGATGCAGGTAAGAGAGCTGAGTGACTATAAAAAGCCTCATCAGAGCAGAGACGTGTGGCGCGATGCATTCCCTCGGCTGAGAACAGGGACGCTTTTGTTGTCTGTGCTAGAAAGCAGGTGTGCCACAAGGCATTGTGGGAGGGATATGATATGACGGCACATCAGGTTGTCAGCTCTGGCCAGCTTCCCCCCACCTGGCTTCCTCGAATGTGTGCGTGTGTGTGTATGTGTGTGTGTGTGTCGGCCACAATAAGGGCTGGCAGCCATTTAAAAGGGAAATCCACTTTAAATCAGAAGTGACAGTATTCTGGTGAACCTCAGGAGTGCAGGCTTGATTTGTGAATATTAAAATGTGACTCTCAAAGCAAAAAATGCAAGAGGCGCCTGAAGATGTCATCAAGAGAAATTCTGGAGAATGATCATAGCGCTATCCACACTGCACAAATCATCCATTTTAATGAGCAACTTAAATCAGGTGTAAGTGTTACAATGTTATTTTTAAGAATATCATTTAGGTTGTTTCAAATCACTTCAGTTCTTCAGTAAAATATCTTTTGCTTCGTGGAGTGAGTGGATTTATCTTGCACAGACATACACTGGTTGAAACAGGCACGTGGAGAACACAGCATGCTCTTTTTCAGGTCCATACTTCTCTTATGGCTTTCTACTCGAACATGTTTACACGCTTTAATGTTCAAAAAACACAATATTTTTCGCATACCGTCCTTCCTGAAAAAGCTCAGTCTCCTCTTATTGCGATATATTCTAACGAGCCTGCATTGGAAAAGGGAAGCAGAGCCGAATCGGAATGTCTTGTTAAATCCCGTGTTTTCACAAAACTGATTTCAGTTTGTGGGTTGCTATGCACTCCAGATACCCAAATGTATGTGCACAACCACTGAAGAAGTGCGTTTCTCATTTGTCTCTTTTAAACAGCACTGCTGTGGACTTAGTCAGTTTTGCTCAGGTAGAGCACGACGCCAGCATTGACTTGAATAATGTCATAACAGCAACAAGGACTTCATCGCATCGATACAACCTAACAAACAAACTGACAGATGTGTGTACAATAGCTATGCTAATGCGAAAGCTTCTCTGGTCTCTAAATGATGCATAATGCTTGATTAAACCCTGTTTATTTGCTAAAAACCGAATCAATACATTTATCTGGCATCAGATATGGTCTTATGCAAATTGTGTTCTTCTGAGCAGAAATCGAACCAGATGTACTGTGTGTTAAAGTCAATGATGTCTTTGGCTCAGGGAGCTAGTATTATCCCACACTTTGACAGGAATTTCTCCAGACCTCTGTTGTCCTTGCTGGAAGTGTTAGGTTACTCATGCAGTGATCTGCTTTGTATCGCCAAAGTAAATTGTCAAAATAGAATCTCTCTTTCAGTGTTGCCAGCAGGGTCTCCAAGTACATGAATCTGCTCACTTGAGACTCAAGTGTTTATCTTCACTGTCTTTTAGAGAGTCGGGCAGGATTAGCAACACCTAATCAGTGGTTGGACAGTGGCCTAAGATTACAAAACATCCCTTCTCCCTTTTCACATTCAGTCCCTCTTTCTCATTCTTAGTTTGTGGTTTCCTTATAAATGTCCTTGTGAATTAGTTTTCCTTGGAATCTGAAAAAATCTCTGTATATTCTCAGTTTTAGCCTTTTGTTTACTGTTCATCAGCTGTCTGTTGTTTGGCAGTTCTTTCAAGGCCGAGACAAGCTCTTGGTGAAGGAAAAGACAGACATATTATGCATGTGCGTGTACACACCTTTGCCGCCGTCCCAAGGTGTGACTGCACCGGGCGACAAGGCCAGCGTCAGAGAGGAGTGACGTGTTGAGGGCTATGTGTGACAGGTGTGTGACATGCTTTAGATGAGCGTGTGCCACTGTGGGTTCGTGTCTTGAGGCGGACACAGAGGTGTAACCATATTAGGTGATGTGATGATAAGTGGATTTTGAGAGCAGGTGTTTTGCATCCAGTGACTGAGCAAACATTTAGTTTTTACCTTAACCCCTTACTGGACCTCAATTTTGAAATACAGGGAGGTTCCTGAAACCCTTTTTGAGGTAATGACTTAAAAACTCTCCCAGCATTCAGTTTGTTGTTGCTGCTGCTCTGCCCAGACTGACACACGTGAGCTCTAATGGTAAATGGTGTCATTAATTCCTTTACTTGGAATTTAACAAACACCTTACAATGACCTCTGCTGTTTTTATTGCATATATTTCCCAAAATGTATTTTCAATGTGCATAAAATGTCTTGTGGACCATCAGAGTCTCTAAAAACAGCTTCACTGCTCCCTTGCAAATTTTCTCCAGGTCTCTGAAACTCTACTGCACACACCGTTTAAAAGAAAATGTCTGATTTGGTGATTTTATGATGTTGGTGGTGAGCGCTGTCTAACACATTGCTCCAAAGTCTCTTGTAGGATTGGATTAAGGGCCATAGCACATGGTTCACATATCTGCATTTATTTGTTCTACTTCATTTGTCACCTGTCTGTATATTAGAACACATGATTAAAGTTGTTTATAAAATATCTGCAATCATGTCTGACTGCAAACTGGAACTATAACTCATGAATACTCAAAGCTTTGTGTTTTTCTCTTTTCCATGTCAACCATCCTCCTCCTCATGGCCGGTGCACACTTTACCTCTGATCCTCACCCGTCACTTCACAGGTAAGTGCTTGAACTCGTAAACACACACACACACGCACGCACGCGCATCGCTCAGTTACTGTATCTGTTATCTGAAGGCGCTGTGTGCTGCCGTTGAACTTCTTAGCGAGGCCACACTCCTAGATAATGTTGCTAAGAAACAGGAGTGTGGGAAAGTACGCAACTGACATCGGGTGCTGTCCTGTTGACACTGGGGTGAGGAGCTTTGATTACGCTGAAAACCTTCTGAATATTACTTGGATATAAAGTATCGTGTGTTTTTCTGTTGGTGGTAAAGCAGAACGTCATATCTTTCCTAATGTAGCATCTTTATATCAGAGCTTTTCTGTCCAGTACTGTAGAAGCAGCGCAAGTCGTGTGTGTGTGTATGTGTGTGTGTGTGTGTGTGTGTGTGTGTGTGTGTGTGTGTGTGTGTGTGTGTGTGTGTGTGTGTGTGTGTGTGTGTGTGTGTGTGTGTGTCCATACATTTGCGTGTGTGGTGCTCAGCTGGCCAGGCGAGACTTGTGTAATTGCAGGGTTATTGCTGCTGAGCCTGATGGGTAATGACACATTTGCAAATTAATTCTCGGTGCAAGGCTGTGATTAGCATACGGAGACAAGCATCTCACACACAAAGACCGATACACACACACACACGCACACACACAAACACACAGATGCTTACACACACAGCGCAGACTTCTAATCATCAGTGAGAGGTCAGGTTAAATGGGTGTGTGTAACGGTGGAGTGGGTGCTGGTCTTGGCAAATGGAGGTGAGTGAAGGGTGACCAGATATCATTTCTCATCATATTTGATATGAGACGATGCGCTGACGTCCATCTTATTTTCTTTTTACTGTGATCAAATCTCTTAAACTGTTACACACCCTTTCTTCCAAAAGCTGTCCTTTCGTCACCTGCTTGCTGTGAGTCCGAAGGCCATGTAAGGTAGTTGGTCTCTCTCTGTGTCGCGGGCCTGGTTGATGATGAAACAATCATTTTTCAGCAGAGTCAAATGAAGACAAGCGATTATGTTTACCCTTTTCAGCTTTGTTGTACTTGAGTGGTTTTTGTTTTGGTATCATGTAATGCATTATAGTAGAACAGGATTCATCATTTTTTGAGTGTTTTTTCTTATATTTGGTATATTACATTTACATTATATTATATTTACATTATATTATATTTGGTACATTAACTATACCCGCTTTTCTTTTGGGTTGCGGAGGGTTTAAAACCAATCCCAGCTGACATTGGGCGAGAGGTGGGGTGCTCTACAGGAACTGACCTGTTTTTTGAAAAATCATGTCAGAGTGCAGCAGTTTATAGTGTGTGTGAGTGTCTGAGTGAGTCTATGCACCTCCAGAGGCTGTGTGTGGTACGGAAAGATTATGGTCATGCTTTATCTTTGCTTTCCCTGCTGTGAAAAAACCCATCTTTCAACACACACACACACACACACACACACACAGGCACAACGATTGAGAGATTGATTATTTTTCTTGCAAGGGGGGGTTGTAGAGAAGACAATTCTATAGTGGGTTGACAGGAAGTGGGAATGGCAGGTTTGGGTGTGAGTGTGCTTGTGTATGTGAGAGGGAGAACATTCTTGCTTTCTCTCTCGCTCTCTCTCTCTCTGCTGTGCCCTCCCTCCCATCCCATTTTCATATGTTTTCCCCCTTTTTTCTCGAACACCCCCTTTTCACTTCTTTTGTTCTTCCCCTCTTCCCTTCCGTTCTCCTCTGCCTCTCCCTGTTACTCCTTGATCACAGTGTTTTCAGTCACACACACTGCCTCTGTCCCCAGGGAGCTTTTATAGCCTTTCAGAGAATGTGTGTGCGTGCATGCCTTCTTCTGCAGTGCACTTGTCAAATATGACTCATTACACTACCTTAAAGAACAGAGGACGGAAGTCTCCAGCATGGCCTGTCCCTTAATAAACGGCTAAAGGAAAAAAAGCAAAGCAGATGATTCATTTCCATTACCTGTCAACATCTCCTTCCATCACTGAACTGTGAACTGGGTTTCATTTTAAGGCAGTCACATTTTAACCGATAATATTTTCATCTAAACAATGTCTTGTATTCCCTGTTTCACCTTTACTGATACAAAAGATTAGAGGTCTCTATTTGCAGTGTAAAAGCAGCACTCAGAAATCAGAATTGTCTCGCCAACGATGCAACCAAAAATAACCCCCAAATAAATATAAAACAGAATTTAAAGATCTGGAATAACCTGTTCCTTTTTTAAACACTTCGCTAAAAGTGTTGCAGGTGCTCCTCAGAACATTGACATACATATTTAGTTGACGCCTTTAATTCATCTTTGAGAATTTCCTTTTGAAATTTGAGCAATCATCCGGATGCACCTATAGCCAAACAAATTGATCTTGTCCACCTTACGGAACTTGGATGCTGTATTTCTGGTACTCTGTCTGTCTCTGTTTGCCAGTGTCTCGTCATGTTGCTGGTGGAGCACCTCAGGGGGACAGGTCACCTCTCAACCTGTCTCAAAAGGTGCGAGACACTTCAACACCTACATCACACACACACCTGCTCAAAACTGCAAAGAAGCAGGCACATGCCTTCCAGCGATGATAATGTGTATTGTTTGCGCAAATTCAGCACTGTACACAATTTAGCATGAAGGCTGTGTGAACAATCTCACTTATCTGTCCGAATGTCATGGCATACACACCGTTGACATGCTGCACTTGTCTTTATCAAACATTTACAGATTTCCTGTCTTTGGATAAATAAAAAAAAGGCTTTGTTCCCAGAATAACTCCCCCTCCCCCCTTCAATCTATGGACTCCCCTCCTCTCCCCTTCCACACTTGCTCTCTCCTTCTGTTTGTCTGTCTGTCTATCCTTCTTCCTTCAATCATCAATCCCTATTCGCGATTATTTGCCCTATTTGACTGTGAGCATGCCTTTCGCGCTCCCACTCATTCTCACTGTGCTTGTTGTGCTTGTGGATCGGCGTTGTGAATGCTTTATTTCCTCTTACTCTTTCTGAAGGCATAGGACCCCTCCGTCTGCCTCCCTCCCCTTCCTCCCTAAACTCCTGCCAATCCCCCCTCTCTTTCTCCCCCACTGCAAGTTTCATAGAATGGGTTTGAAAGCAAGTCAGCCCTCAGGGCATACTGTCTTGCTAGAGTATTTCTCCATCATTTCTCCCTTTCTCTTTCTTCCTTTCTCTCTTTTGACCCATCTCCTGCTGTTTTTTTGGTTTGGCATGGCTGCATCCCATAAGATAGTTAACTCTTTACCCCTACTGCCACCGCCTCAGTTGGGTTTTGTGTGCAGAGCAGGCGGCGGAATAACAGCGTGTGTGTGTGTTTATTCACGTGTGTGTGTGTGATGAAGAGATAGCGAAGGAAGGGGGGAAGTCTGCTGTCAGCGCAGCATGGTGAGCAGTCTGTGCGCTAGGTTGCACAAGCCAAGTTTCCTAGACGGACACACAAACGCACCCACACACTTGCAGATAGAGACAAGGACTCTTATTTTCAGGGAAGAGAATGGAGGCGGGTGATCTCTTATATCTTTCTCTTCCAAACACGTAGCTGTTCTATTGTGAGCTGCCCTTGAAGACCCTCGGCACTCTATCTGCACTCTCTATAGGTTGATGCTTTCCTACTTTCTGATACAGCATGAACAGATGCTCCCTTGATAGTCTTTGGCTTCTCGCTGTTACTGGGGCTGTCCAATCAGCTGTCACCCTGACTCCCAATTGAACTGTGACCACTCTCCTCCTCGGGTGAAGTATCAGCACTGGCCGGTATTTCCCTCTGCACTGTAGGCTCCCCTCCTCTATCTCTTTTTGCTCTAACACCACCACTCCCCTCACACACACACACACACACACAAACACACACACACTTTTGACTGTGTTGGTGCCTGGAGGGAGTTCATTCTGACCCTTTTTCTCCTCCTCTCCTCCACCTCCTTCACTCCGTATCAGCAGCAAAAGAGAGGGAGAAAAAAGGGAGGGTGAGAAAATGAGAGAGCGAGAAAGAGAGAGAGCGGCAGCAGTAGCGGAGGAAGCAGAGCCGTCTTTCCTCTGATCATCTTTCTTGGATAGAGGGAAAGAAGACAGTCCCAGGAATCAGTCGTCTCTCTCTCCTGCAGGATTTACCCCGCCTGTATTTTATCCTCCCTCCTGCATCTTTTCACCTCTTATTGGCGGTGGACCGCTAGCTTTCACATCTTTCTCCGGCTATTCCGACTCCCCGGGTGTGTGTTTGTGTGTGTGCATGTAAGAAAGAGCTGGAGAAAGCGCGTTTCCCGCTGCTGCTTGGAAACAGACAGCGAGTGTGTGTGACCCTTTGCCCGGGGGATCACGGGCAAGAGCGAGGGGGTCGAGAGCGGGGGCGTGTTCAGGGGTTGACCCTTGCACTTCTCTGTCTGAGCGTATCTGTGTGACTGTCTGTGTGTTTGTGTATGCGTGTGTCCTAGCTGGCTGGGCGGTCCCAGCCTCACGCTTGGTTAGCGAGGACCAGAGAGCGGGGATGACAGGCTGAGTCCCAGCACAGCCTCCCCTCACACAGAGCCTCATTTCTGGGTGGCTGCGAGGGCAAAGCCCCTCTCTAGCTCAGTCATCCGGGACAGGACGACTGCCTGCACGTTTGAAACAAGTTACTCTCTTCATGACACTTAAACAGTAACTATGTTTGGACTTAAAGCACCGCTTTACTACTTGCCAGGTAAGATAATGGCAATTGTGTGTGATGTGGACATCATTTTCATGTTTGTGTTTTTTTTATGCATATGGTTGCAAATGTTGTATAGACAATGAATATGTCTGTGCGTGTCCTTCTTTATGTGTTTGTATGCTCTGAAAAAGTGCACGAGAGGTTTGAGGTTGTAGCTCTGGAGTGCATCTGAGGAGACGCTTGTCTTTGTGTTGCTGGTCCTGATGTTGGAACCGGAGATCCACGGATGTTAATGCTGTGTGACAGCAGCTCTCACTCTGTTTCGCTAAGCTCTCAGTCCTTTATCAGCACGGAAGTCAGCAGGTAAACAGGACACTAAGTGGCAGCGTGTGTTTTATTCAACATAACCACACTGCGAGTAGAGTCGAGAAGCAAATTTGTGGTTTTGTATGTTCTATCTGTCTATTTCTCAATGTGTGGATCTGTGTCTTTGTGTCTGTGCCGGTGACTGTGCACACATGCATGCACATGTGCATGTTTGTGGTTTTGTGTGTGTGTGTGTGTGTGTGTGTGTGTGTGTGTGTGTGTGTGTGTGTCTGTGTCTGTGTCTGTGTGTGTGTGTGAGAAAGAGTGAGTGCTAAGGCGGCGTGAGGTTACCGCTGGTCGGCACTTAAGTGCGTCTCACGGCTCACTGGGCACTGATTGTGGAGAGGACAGCCAAGAGAGGGCAGTGAGAGAGGGAGCGAGAATGACAGACCGGTAGAGAGGGAGAATGAAAGAGAAGGGAACTTAAGAAAGGCAATCTTTTTCTCTTTGTGCCTCGTTATTGCGCTCATTCTACCATATTTATTTTATTTGTGTGTGCTTTGTGTGAACTCATATGGAATTGTGTCCACACATGCATTCATGTTTCACCTGCTGGTTGTTTAATGTGCACATTGTGCACATACACATCTGTGAATTACACAAAAATATATGCACTTTGCTGTGTACAATGTGGGCTGTGTCAGCTGTTTCACTCACACTCTTGTTAATATAGACTGTTTAACTGTTTAATGTGAATCTGTACAAAGGTGCTCTTCCTCTGAATGTGCGTTTTCATCATTGTGTGACTGTTGTCTCCATACAGCGGAAGTGGGTACACTTCACTGACACTTAGCGGAGATAAATTATGTATGTGCTTTAGTCAGCAGGTAGAGTGTGTAGTTAGACCATAACCAACGCCGCTTTAGTTTTGTCCCTCACATTTCACTCTACAACCCCACGGCCTGTTTTAATAGACCTCTTCACTTGCCTACTTCAACTCAAACATTACCTGTCCTCCTCCACCATCATTTGAGATTAGTTATGTATATTTAGATGTTTTTTAGCTGCCCTTTGCCTAGATTTGTCTCCAACAACACAGGCACACAGTCCTTTTAGAATTATGATTTTACTCCCAAAATCCAAATCAAATGATTTCTATATGTGTGCTGTTTTTTCCACATGCTCTCGCTGTGCATTATGCTCGTCTTTTATGTTTCATGCACATTGTCACACTGCAGGTATCCTAGAAACACAAAACATCCCACATTTAGCAGTTGTACATTGGTAGCAGATAGTGGCCTGCTTTCAAAGGTTGTTAGCATGAGCTTCTCACCTCAGTGGCAGTGATGGGATCAAACAAGGATCGTGAGGGAGTGATACAAATTAGAGAGGAAATAGGAAGGATGAACAGAGATAAGAGAGGGATTCAGTTGCTGGCTTTCACCTCCTCTATGTCCTCACCTTCCTCCTCTGTCTCTTCAGGGCTTTCTCTTTCTGATTCCCTGACTCCCCTCTATCGCCCATCCATCTCCTCCATCTCCCTCCTCATCCTTTTTGTCTTCTTCCTCTTCCCTCATTTGGCCCATGTGTTGCCCCTTTTGACCCCGAAACCTCCCACACTAACCTAGGCCACAGCGGGAGACCCACGCGGATTGGAGACACATAGAGACGGTCTGGGTTGTGACGGTGGCCAGAGGTCTGAGTGTGTGTTTAGCGCTGTGGGTTGCTTCTTCTTTTCCCCCCGCTTTCATTCAGCCACTGAATGAGCCCCTGCCTGCCTTCCCGTCTTAACCGACGTTGCCTTGGAGACCATGTCAGACACATGCTAGTTCTCTGTGATTATTTGACAACAAAAAAGGTTGGGTTAAATAAAGAGGAATTGGTTGGGAGGGTGTGTGTGTGTGTGTGTGAAATGGATTAAGAGAGAACAACAGTGAGGGAGGTAGAGATAGAGGTGGAAAGGAGAAGTACTTGAACTTGGGTTGCATTGACATCACAGCCGAGGAGGAGCAGAGCCAGAGAGCAACCACTCCAAAATGGAGCATGGTCAATCCTTCTCCATATGCCTTTTCACTTGTACACTACTCCTGCTTTTAATATCTCTACCAGACATTAGCCTGGGGGGTGTTCATGTGGTCAGTCGTGTGTGTGTGTGTGTGTGTGTGTGTGTGTGTGTGTGTGTGTGTGTGTGTGATCTGTCTGCCCGTCCATGGCAAATGTCCCATGCTACTGGACCCATTTGCTTAATATTTTCTTTCCTCATTTATGACTGTATGCTCAAAAACCTCTAGTGATTGCAGTAATTCACAATTTATAAAAACTATTTTATTGTTTTAATCCGTCATTAACTGCTAACTCAGGCCACATTTTGGGCTTTGTTGTGGCTCAAATATGACGACTGTTTTGGTCTCTTTTCGTATCGGAGCATCTGCAGATTATTTTAATGGCCAGTATGTTATGATCCACAACAGTTAACCATTAGACGAGATGAATAAATCATTGTTCCTGTTATCTTCGCCGCCATCTTGACTGTAAGGAAGTTAAGTGAGATTCAAGTCTTCTTACTTTGGGAGGGGAGAAGGAGACACACCTGATGGAGATCTGCACTGAGTGCACTTTTGTTGTTATATTATTGCCCACCTCAGTCCTGTATCCTTCCTCCTTCTATTCATCCTTCTCTTTATTTCCCTCCTTTGTTCTCCTTTCTGGTAGATGTGTGTGTAATGTTGGGTTTTTACTCATGTCTTTGTGTGTGTGTGTTGAAGTTGACTACTCAGATCTACGGGATCACTCTCTGCTGTTATTATTTTCCCAAAGAACTGTCTGTGCTTATAGCCTTGGGGTAAAAGCAGTGAGAAAGAGGAAGAAGAGAAAGTGGGGTGGACAGAGAGGCGGAGAGGCAGAGAACAGTAAAGTGAAACAGGCACAACAACCAAAAAAATGAAGTGATGCCGAAACCGCAAACCACAGGCAAGTGGGAAAAGGGGAAGTTAGGTTAAAGAGCAACTAGGGCTGTTATGACAGGACACAGACAAGGTTTTGGTGTTGCAGATCGCAGATACTGACGAGCTCAAACAACCGATTTGTAATCCAGTCCACTCGTCAGGGCTGCATACGGGCCAGATTTAGATAAATGGGTAACTGTCTTTACATTATACAGAGAGAGAAGCGAAAATAGCACATAAACAAATCCAGGACTAAACCAGTCTGATTGCTGTGGTCTCCTCTCTTCCCGTCTCCCTGGCTCTCTCTGAAAATCAATTCCTAGGGAACACAGTGACATGGACAAAAACCCTTTCTTCTCTCTCACACACACATACACACACCAGTGTAATCAATATGTGGGCGAGCAATGCTGGGTGTGGAGCCCTTGATCAAAGTGTGGACTAATCACTGGCGATTACGGAGCACTCTGGTTTAGGACCGGAGAAGTGTTTTGAGTGTGTGGAGAGCGTTTTCTTTTTATAAATGTGCACATTTTGCATTTGCTTGTGTGTGTGTGTGCAGCAGAGCCATCCCACACTGGTAACCTTAGCAGAGAAGCCCATACTGCATGTGTCAGAAGAGTATCTGTGCAGTAGTGTAATCATTAGATCCAATTAACTACAATGTCTTTCCTTCTCCTTCCTTCTCTAAGTTCCGATCTGAAGCCATCTCCTTCGATCAATTCCTTCAAATCTCCCCGCTGCATCTACTACTCTCTTCATGCTATCATCTACTCATGTCTCACCGGTCTCTCTCCATCTTTCTCCTCCTCCCTCTGTGCTTTTATCCCCCAGTTCACTCTATCATTGTATCCATTTATCTGTTACTCCCCCTCTGCTCTTCGGCCCTTCCATCCCTCCATTCCTCCCGCTCCATGTGCTCTGACAGCTCTGTCATTAGATGGCAGTAGCGCCAGTAAAGCAGTCACAATGATGGACTACTAGCTCCCTCACCCTTTTTCTCTCCCACTCTCCGACTCTCTCTCCCTCGCTCTGCCCTTGCTGTAAAAGCTCTGACCCATTCTCTGTGTGGCATCTGTTCCACGGCAGTCCGCAGGTGGCTCTGCCCCGGTCATGGCCGTAAAGGTTGGCGGTGGCTCATCTCACCGGCTGCCCCGTTAACCTCCTCGTAAACCCGGGGCAGTTAAACCCTGACCCTGCACACCTGTGGCCTCGGCTCCTCTCTGGATACTAGCCACCACCAGCAACAGTGTCGGGGGACTTCCAGAAATACACACACACACACAGTTTTGTATGACTGTACTCGTGAGATCCTTATTGATATCCTAAATGTGCAACAAATTATTAGTCAGACTTCTTCACTTGAAGTTTGACATTCACCCCTCCCTCTAATATGTATGCTAAATTAAGCTTACCATGTCCTGACTCCAGCGCTGTACTGAGAGGAATAGTTCACTTTGGGATGTGCGTGTTTTTGCTTTCTCCCCGAGAGTAATATGAGAGGATCGATATCACTCTCATGTCTGAGAGTCGTAACACTCTTCTACTCTAACTCCCAGAAATAAATCGAATTCTAATGTAATATTCCCAAAAATGTTGAAGTATTCCTTTAAATAAAATCATGAAAAAAAGGACTTTTTCATCTCATTATATCCGTCAGGACATTTGGTTCCCCTGCATTTGAACACACACACACACACACACACACACACACACACACACACACACACACACACACACACACACACACCTGCACACATGAAAAAGAAAGAAAAAAACATACTCAGTCAGACACTATTCCAACAGACATTCTGTGAGCTAACAGGTGCAGGGGCTAACGGGGGCTTTGCTGGTATCACAGTAGCATACAACTATGATTTATGGACTGCAGTCAGCTCTCTTCCTGCCTTTCAGTTCCCTCTGGTATAGTCTTGTCAGTTTGGCACCAGGGAGATGCAGTGCTGTTTGTGCAGTGCATTGTGTTGTGTGTGGGTTTGTTTGTTCTGCTCCTCTGTGGCTGTGGACAATGCACACACATAGAGGCAGAAGTGGGATGGGAAACGGTTTCTTCACAGCTGTGTGCAGGGATATCAGTTGGCAGGTCTTGTGTCTCACACTCACAGTGCTTGTCAAACACCTGGCTGTCATGACGGACACTCACCTCTGCTCTTTCGCGTTAAGTCGCTGTGAACTTGCATGAGCCCCATTTGGAATGCGCGAGCAATGAGTATTTGGGCTCACTTGCATTTTGTGGTTGAACGTGCGTTTGGGTGTGTGCGTATGTTGCCACCTTTCTCCTGAAACAATATTCCAGCAGCAGAAATAGTCTAGTTTTAATTACCTTCATCTTCTTCTGCCTCCGTTAATCAAATTAGACCGAGAATCCTAATTAAACCCTGCATGCATCTGATGGCTTTGGGTTCACACACACACACACACACACACACACCAAGGATCCACATCACTCCACGTAGATACATGTGCACGTTGTCAGTATTATTTTTCACTTACGTGCACTCTCAGATGAGTAGCGGTTTGAGAAACCAGGGTGGTGAATGGTTTGTAAGCTTCCCACTGACCAACACAATGACTAAAGTGCATTACGAATGGGTGTGGAACGCATGGAGGTAATGCTGCACTCTGTGAGGTGGTTTGTGACATTGATTTGTGATGATGATATAATGTATGGTAAAGATGCTCAGAGGAAGCAGTAATTTACATTATTTCACTGATCATCGTCATCGTTGTTGTATACATGAGAGACAGAGAAACAAAATTGAACATGAAGATTTATAGAAAGGTATGAAGAGAGAGTCAGATGTCAGAGTTTATATGATGATACAAGGTGAAAACTTCAAATGGATTTTGGCCTGTTGCACAGACACTTTGTACTTAGAAGAGCATAAGGTGCATGGATGGCTGTATCATATGACTTTATATACCTAGGGCTCATCTCTCAGAGACACATATTTTCACCATCCATTTATTTTGCCTATTTCTTCTTTCCACAAACACATCCCACTTGGATGATCAGTAAAACAATTTGCAGCTTCTGGACTGCGAGCGTCATAGTTTTAGGCTATTTTAAAAGTTGGGAGTGAGAATGTGATGTTCTTGAAGATCTTAAATGTTAAAAGCGTTGGCCAAGTTTTTCCTGAATAATAATAACAGTCATTTTATTTATTTTATTTTATTATCCAGTGTTTTACAGAAAGGTATGTTTATGTTCATGCCATCACACTCACACACATACATAGGCAGACAGACAGACAGAGGAGAGTAGATATCGTTGCCAAATGACTCTCTTCTGCAGGGCTGTACAGATTGTTACATTTTGTCCGCTATCTTCGTAGCAGAGCACCTAGTGGCTCGACCAGCAGGCTTCAGTGTTCAGCTGAGCAATCAGGTCCTCCCATTTTGAATAAACGTGTCCGTGCTTACGTCCACACACACACACACACACACACACACACATACACTTGAAAACTGGGGAATGTAATTGATCTCAAATGTTCCCTTCCCTTTTAACAGCACTATAAATGCATGGTGGGTCGAGAAACAAGGCCAAAAAAACAGATAGATGAGGTTAGAGGGAGAAGCAGGGTAATACTCCCTCACTTCTGGGGTAATTAAGAATGTGTGAGGCTAAGATTTATGAGGAAGAGGAGTGGAAAACCAAAAACTGTACCATCCAGAAAGAGGGTAATAGGGACATGGAAACTGCACGTTTTCTTCTCTGGAACTCTGCAGACTGTGTTTATGTGTATTATAGTGTACGATTTATTTGCAATAAACGGGGGCGGCCTTTTAAGCTGACAGCTTTCCAATCATTAGTCGATTGGATTTCAGAGCTTAGCCATCAAAGCAACTCATTTGCTTAAGACAAGGTCTGAAGAAAGTGCAATTTGTTAAATCCCCTCTCCTCCTCTTTGTTCAATCTGTGAAGCATGTGTCTGTCATGCATAAACATGCATCTACTGTCTCTATGTGCACTTTCTGATATCGTTAAAGCTATTCTTTTTTCACGTACCTCTTAAATGGATATCATCCACCAGCTTTCTGTCTGCATGCAGTCATGCTTGGTAGCCTTCCTCCTCCTATGGCCAGACTTCAGGGTCCTGAGAGAGTTGACGCAGAGTGCTGCAGTGCTTATAGACAATAATGTAAGTACCTGCGTCACCAGGGGGCTTCTCTGTACTCAATATGTGAGTGTTGGAGGGGTTGAGCAGCCGATGACCTCAGGGTATCAGCAGGAGGTGGAATTAGTCAGAGAGGTCGTTGGTTGTTACTTGTCTTCTTTACCAGGGATGAATGACCTGAGACTTCACCACATTCAATGTTGTAATCAATAATAACCCCTGTCTTCTACTTTATTGGCAGAGGTAGGTTGTGTGTGTGTGTGTGTGTATGTGTGCGTGTGCGTGTGCTTGTTTGTGTTCCTCGGTATGGCTGATTGGTGCCGAGCTGCCAGCCTTTACACAGAAAATGGTAATGAATCATGGAGGACAGATTAAGAGAAAGGCGAGAGCTCATCGCATCATGTTAAATACTGGAAATGACTCGAGGCAATGTCTCTCTCACTCCTCTCAGTCCTCTCAGTCCCCCCTGCCCCTGTCCATATCTTAGCTCACTCACTTACTCTCCTTCACTGTCTGTTGTTCTCGGACAGTGGTTTCGCATTGGGCGAGTAATCAGTGACTGGGCCTAAAACATCCGATTAAAATTAGCGTCACACACGGACTTTGTGTGAGTGTGAGACGTAGAGTCAGGGAGAGACCGGATGATGGATGATAGATGATGGCTGTGACCTGAATAGATGGCTCCGGGCCGGTCAGATGACTTCCTCAGGAGGAGGAGTAATGAGGAGAGGGCACAGGATTACCGCTCCATCGCTCTGTGTTTATGGAAGCCTTACAGCGATCACAAAACCAATAGCACAGTGGCTATAGCTGAGTATATATCTCACTCACTGTGTTCGTCCATGCGAGTGTACAATATGTGCTCGAAAAATTACGCCTGTCTTTCCTTTTCTGAAAAAAAAAAAGAAGCTAAACAAAAATGTGGCAGAGGGTTTGATGATGTATCTCTTCCTCTCTCACATCCAGCCCTATGGGCGCTGTGTTTGTGTTTACTGGTGTTTGTTTGGCTGCTTGGTGTCGGAGTGTAGCCTCGATAGGGCTGGTTTCACACCCTCAGGGAGAACTATACTGCTGAAAGGTCAGACAAGGTTACATCAGCGTTTCTTAGTGAGTGGACACACAAACACACACTTCCTCTCACACACTCACACGTTGTGTTGATGCCCTGAGCCCAATAGAGACGAGAGTAACTTGCTAACGGTAAAACATGCTCCACATCACTGGTCCAGGAGCGTGTTTATCCCTATAAATCCCAGAATACAACCAGTTGAAGGATGATGCATCGATCTGATGGCCTAGACTCTGGTGCTGATTGATGTGGCCTGGCTCCTGGCTCTGTGAGTGTCTGCTCGGTCTCTCAGCATCATGTCAAGGGAGGTCTCAAAAACGGCTGGACAACTGGGGGGTGCTTAGGACGGCAGATGAAGGTCAGAGGAATGCAGAGTGTAAGGTGAGAAAGGGGCTAAAGGGGGAGGATGAAGCAAACGCAAAGATAAGACAAGTAGATGTGAGCGGGATGCCAAAGGTGCACCACCGCTTTGTTAGAGATGAGGGAGAGCTGGCCCGAGATGGATGAGGTCAGGGGTGTGTGTGGGAGAAGAAAGGCCAGGGATGGATACTGATGAGTGTGGGGGAGGATGGGTGGTGGGGAGCGGGAACAGATTCGGGGAGGGGCGGCCAGCTGAATGCTGGTGGGGAGTGGCAGGAGTAAGCTGGCACTGCGGAGGCGGGCATATGGAGGGCAGGTTGGCACTTTGGCTGCCACCGGAGCGTGCACCTGCCGACAGGGGGAGACTCTGCCAAGAGGGAAGGGAGGGAGCAGAGGGGGAGATGGGGTGTGTTTGTGGTACGTGGTAGTAAAGCAGAGTTTCGGGCCTCTGAAGATTTTGGATGTTAATGATGAGTCTAAGTGTATCAGACAACTGTGTGCCCTCTTCCAATGAAGACGCACACATGAACGCACACAGGTGGATACATGGAAGGACACATGCTTGCTCGTTCCCCAACACCCAAACCTCTAACAGACAAACGCACTCTCACACACAAGTATTTAACTCACTCTAAAACAAACAATTGCTCCATCCTCATCCAGCAGTCAGATGCACTAAGTGTGTCTCCTGGCAGAGAGCAAATGAACAGCCTTGATAGTCAGGATAGCATTTAAAGCCTTCCCTACACAACAACACACTCCCTAATTGGACTCAACTGTTTTGCTGCTGACTAGCTGCTAATTAGATCAGTGAATTCCTCTCACTCCCTTTCTCTTTTCTTGTGTCATTGTTTGCTATACGAACAAATCCAAGTGTTTTACTGAAAAGTCTCCCTGCGTGTAGCGGGCAGCAAGGAGATGATTTATGTCATTATAACAGATATAATACATTCAACTTAATGTGTGTGTGTATACATATATATGCATTTTACTGATTTAAGCTTTTATTAACCTGTGTGTTTGTGTGTTTTGGCGACTCAACACCAACACAGATGCGAGAGCCAAAGGCCAATGCCCTCAATAAGCCGCTGTCAGAGAGGGTTTGTAACAGCCCACTGGAGCCCATCTGTATCCTAACACAGACAAACACATGCACACTCAAACAGATCAGTTCATCATGTGAGTCGGTGCAAGCATACACCATTTCATATTGTGTATATACATAACACATTTGGTTGTAATGTATGCCAATGTGCATGTGTTTGTATGTGTATAGGTGGGTGTCCACAGGTCTGTGCTGTAGGTGAATAGTGAAGGGCAGTGACTCTGTGCTCTGGTTTTAGCCTTGGCTGCGGATACAAGTCTTTTGGCTGCCATGTTTCCCTCTGATCTGCCTCCCCTCTTTCATCACGAAAACCACAGAGAGCAAGGCGGAGGGAGACGGAGAGGTTTAAAGGCTGGCAGCAACATCATGGCCTTGAGGTGTTATCTCTGCCCCTCACCGTGTTGGAGAGAGAGGGTGGAGTGGGGATAGAGAAATGGACTGTGGGAGTGATTGCAGCCTGGCCCACTTCTCTTTTTTTCTCTTTCCTGTGTAGAGCAGGATGGTTAGCAGATGGTCTTGTTACCAGCAAAATGAAAATGAACGCAGTAAAATTTGCTTGTGTTAATTTCTCATCCCCCAGGTGAGACCTCAAGCACTCAAGTAACCACGCTCAAACATTTACTCACATATCGCAGATGCACATGCATGCACACACACACACTGACATGCACGGCATTGCCCTGCTGGCTTTAAACACACACCATCTGCACGCGGGGAAAGTGTGTCGGAGGAGTGTGAAAGCGTGTGCTTGGCTTAAGCGATGTGTTTCTAATGTTCATAGCCATAGCTTATGTTGCTTTGGAATGTAAAGAGTGTCGCAAAACGCTTCATGTCATCAGTCGTCAGTAACGCAGTTGTCCAAAGACAGGGGGTGTTGAAGGGCACAGGCTGACAGAGCAAAAAGAGGGCTCAATTGGCAATTAGAGGTAAAAGGAAGCAAGGGAGTCTATGCTAACGGGGAGGAGGAGACGGCATGTTCATCCGCAGATGAAGACTAAATCCTTTCATTCTCTCCTCATCTTCCCTCCCTCCCCCCGTCTCCTGCTTGCTTAGCGGTGAGATGAGAGCTTCTGCTTTGTAACGTCTGCTTCTTCGTGTTTGTGTGTTTCGAGGATCCGGACTAGTCCATAGCTTATCCCTCGGAGTGTGTGTGTTCTCTGAGGATAGAAGCGCCTGAGCCGCCCTTATCTTCTTACAGTAGGACGCTTGCTATTGCTGTTTGAACCCCCAGGGGGAAAGAAAGTAATGGAGGGGGGAAGAGTGAGGGAAACATAGCCATACCTAGTGTGTAAAGTAATCTTTATTTTCACTCGCAGTGATTCAGAGAGACCACGCCTGTTTGTGTCCTGTAAAATCACTGGCATAGCTGGCTTTGTAGCAGTGGGCCATGATTGATGTCAGTGTAACTCTTTGTAAAGCACAATAGGCATAGCTTTTTGTACTCAAGGTTTTTATCAGCCATGTTAATTCATAGGCAGGAGATAGGGGGCTGGCTGATATTGAAGATGGCTGCATTTGAGGCTAGCCACATGTTTCACCAATAATGAAATGTCTTTTCGACTGTTTTTTCAAGTTCTTTGACCATCACCTCCTGGAACTACTGAGAAAAGGCTGTGATGGAAATAAACTCTTAAACCACTTGAACAACACATTTGTTCGATGATCCTTGACACGACAGGTGAAAACCTTTTTTGTGAAGGCAGATGCATTTACCTTGGAGCTCTGTCTACAGCACGGCGCTAACGTTGCTACATGAACAGGAGAGATTGCCGATGCGAGAACAAGTGGGCACTGATGGTACTGCAGCACGCTCTGCCTAAACCCAAATTGCATATGTTGCACTGCTATGTATGTATAACACGCACACTTGCACACACTAGTGTGTCTGTGGTGTTAACACCAAGCCACTTTACCGCCCACACAGCACTTGCATGTGAATGAAATGAGTCATATGTGAGGACGCTCTTCACAAACAAGGCACAGAGAATATGTTCGCCTTGAACATACAAAACACTCCTCCATACATCGTGGTCATCACTACAGCACGACCCCATGCCCTGTCTCAGTGTTAACCCACGTGCACCACATGCATGAAAGAGTGAACTAAATGCACTCAACACGCAGAGAGCGAACTACCACATCTCCTGCTGCGGCAGAGTCCTTGATGTGTGCAGAAGAGTGATGATGAGCTTAATGCAGTCTGTCTGTGTCCCGGACGTGACCATCGCATTAATGTAGGACTAATACGACACTCTGTTTGCTGCATGCTAATCATGCCACTCTCTTTCACGTGCTCTCTTTCTCTCTTAAAGTATTTTGTTGTAAGACTTGTGATACAGCGAGGTGAGAGGAGGCAGACTTCTAAAGGCTGATTGGGTTGAACTCGTTGACTGTCATACATATGACAACCAGATCATTTTTGTATCTGAAGAAATAATGTTTATATTCTCTAATTCAATTTGTTGACAGAGAGCAACAATTACTGCACGCTAAGGCTTCGTTGGATTATACAATTTAAATCTGGCATTCCTGAAAAGTACACTTCCTGTGTACTTTACACCAGATTCATAGAGGAAAACACAATGGAGCCCAAATTGTCAGTTCTTGCAGTCATTGCATTCGTATCCCACATTGCGCCAACATTTAGAGGAACTGTGCCTCAGCTGTGTTGGGAGCCTCTACAAACGTCCAGAACACCTTGAATGAAAAGCATAATTTGGCCTAAACACTTGTTGTAAGGCCTTGACATTTGGTCCGCCGAAACAAAGCCCTCCCACCCCTCGCTCCACCACACACAAACGTATCTCAGGCTGGTTGAATACACAAGACCACTTCAAAGCAGCTCAGTGCCCATGCCAACAGGCCTGAGAGGAGGGGAGGGAGGGAGGGAGGGAGGGAGGGACTGCAATACTGGAATGAAACCGGAGGGAGGGGGGGGGGGTGGAGGGATGTGTGAGCGTGACTGCTATTAATGGCCTAATAATGTATTTGGCTGTTTTGGCAGTTGTGAAAAGGTTGAAGGGGGGCAGAGGGTAGAGGAAAAGGGGTTGACAGCGTGTCACGGCTAGTTAAAAGCAAGCTGGGAGAAAAGAGAAAGGTTTGTTGTTTGTTGGGCTAAATGCTGTAAATAACATCAGAGAGTGCAGCTAAATGGAAATCAATGCAATTACCCTATGAGCATGAACTCACACTGGCCACTCTCTCTCTCTCTCTCTCTCTCCATTTCCTGTACATGTATCACTCTGTGCATGATGTTATACATTTGTGGCCATATCTGCCAGACAAACCAAAGGAACGGTACTTTAAACATGGTGGTGTGTGTATGTTAGGAATGTTCAGTAGGGATGCTGCTGGGTTGCCCCTGTTAACTCCACTGCAAGTGTAATGATTTTGTTTAGATTTGCATAACCCCCCTAATCACCGCTATTTTAATACCATACAATTGCGGGGGGGGGGGGGGGGAGATTATGCTGTTAAGTGGTAAGTCATAATTAGATAAATAATTGGTTTGGCTATCATCGTCCCTGTGCCATCTGTTTGAGGGTATGTGTGTGCATGTGTGGGGGCGGGTGAAAAAATGGGGGAGTAAGTGTGTGTTTGTGAAAGGGCGGGGATAATGGAAAAGAAACAGGCTTTTATGGATTATGTTTTGATAAAAACAAATAAAAAAAGACACAAAGTCACAAAAAGATTGTCCAGTGGATGTCTTTCTTATACTGTGTGAAACTCCATGTTAAGTTTAACTCCAGAAACATTGAGAACAAGTGATATCAGAGGCTACTTTCATACACAGAGACACACCGACGTCCCTGTTTACAATAAAGTATTCTGAGCTGAGAGCTGCTTCATCTGTTTCATTGATTTGTTTGCTGTCAAACTGTTGTGCTGTGATTTCCAGTCATTGCCATGCCGTTTGTTAGAATGTGTTTTCACAAATTTACAGGTGTTTATGGGTGTTTGTATGTGTAAAAACAACTCTTTGCTGTTTGCCTCCTTCATCTCACAGGTTTCTTTTTTGTCCTCCGTTCTTTACAGAAACACAGTGGCATCTGCTGCTGACTGACATCCATTTGCATGTCTCCATCTGTACTGTCTCTTTCCCTTCCCCACTCTCTATTTGTAGCCTTCCTCCCTCATTCTCTCTGGTCCTTTTCCCCTTTCCTTATTCTTCCCTTTTATGCTGTAAGCATGACAGTAAAATAGTGATTTCTGTAACCTGCATCCCATATTCCCTCTCTTCATCTTTGTTTCTTTCGTTGTCAGAGTAGTTACTCGAGTGCCTCTCTCTGCTGCTGTATTGAGGGGAACAGGCGGTGGGGCTTCATCTCTACAATGACAGTGAGGAGGGAACAATTTTATCTAATTAGCAGCTGCGATATTTTCCATAAAGATTAATTTCAACTGCTGCTGCAATTAGGGCAGTATATGAGAACGAAGGTACAATGAGTGAACAAGTGTATGTATATGCGTACGTGCATATTAGTATGAGTATATCTATTTTGTGCTTGTCTATGTGTGTGTGTATGCACTTGGGCAAAGTGCTTAGTGGGTTAAGGGTGTCTATGTGCTCTGAACAGTCACACTGACAGCTGACAATTATGCTGCCACCGGTGTGGCTAATAGAGGAGTGTACATGGTTAATTATGTCACAGCAGAGAGGTGGGAATGTGGAAAACATTTGAATAATGGGAGGAATGATATAACAACGGGCTTCTAAATTCCTTGGCCTTTTTGAATGTGTAATGAAGGGTGTCTGTGGATGCGTGTGTCCACTCAGACCCAGAAAGCCTTTCAGACATTCATAGAAATAAAACAAACACACATGTTTACCATCCCCCTCACACACACACACACACATCCTCTCGCTCTTTCTCTCTCACCCTCACACACACACCCACGGTAACATTGAGAGGCGGAGGGTACGTCTAAGTAGTGCGCTCGTGCCTGGTTTTCCAGATCAATTATGTGTGACTGGGTGATCGATGCGAGGGCTTAGCGGAGTGGAGAGAGCTAATGGGCAGGTCAGTGGCTCAGACACATCCTGGCTCCCCCTGCCTATTACCACTACGTCCGTTAATAGGCCTCACCACACTCCCCTGTTGCTCACACACACAGACGCTTGGATAGGAGGAGGAAAGCAAGGAGGGAACACAGCCAAGCGTGCTCTATCCACAGACCTACTCCCTATACTTCCAGTCCTAACCCACGTTTCTCTCACACGTCTCCTTTTTCTGTCAGCTTTAGTTTCTTCTTCTGTTTTGTTTGTGGGCTTTGACCTGTTTTTACAGCAAGGCTTTGGCGCTACACCATATGTTGATGCATATGTATATATGTAAATAAGTGAAGGGGCAGATAAGCAGCATATTTAGAGCCATGTAAAGTAAATATGAAAGAGATTACTCTGCAACCCTCATTTAATCTCCTCAAAGTCTACTCCAGCTCACACAGGCTTGCAGACGGATCATCCCCTGCAGTTGTAATTGGTTGAAGGATACGTAAGTGTCTTGCGATTGGTCTTGTGTGGCTGTCCGTTAGAAGGTAGTGGTGTTTGGCTGTGAGGCCGGGGTCTGGGTTAAAGGGTCAGGCAAGCAAAGAACTGCTGTTTAATGCAACATTGTCCAAGATAAGTCCAGAATTATTTTGGATCTCAGTATTCAGTTTCTTTTTAATAGTGTATTATATATATTTTATTTCTGCAGTATTTTACAGAATATATTATGGCCTCTTGTTTTTTCAGTAAATGTTACATTCAAGAACCTTGGAGATTACTGTCTTTTGTTTCTATACATTTATGGGCAAAATGATGTCATCTGGTGTTATAGGTAGAGCGATAGGTTTAGTTAACAATTTCATCTTCATCACTGAAAATGCGTTGCACTTATACACCTTTTTAATTCTTCTCAAAGATGAGGTTTGTTTCAGATTCATTTCATTCAATAGCATCAGACGATACATTTGTGCCTGATAAACTGGTAGATAAGTACATTTTACTGAGATTACCAACTTGGTATATCTTTATTAATCAAGATATCTTGATTCAGTTAAATTTCATTTTCTAGAACTGCGGTTTCGGGTTAGGTCTTCAAAATGGACAAATCTTAAATCTTAGTTTAGGTTTCTACTCGATCACATTTAGAGGTGAAACGATTAGTAAATTAATTAATTTGTTGAAAAATAATGCCAACTATTTTGCTATTAATTAAACCATTTTACAGACAATCAAGAAATGAATTGTCCTTAGAATTGATTGTGGAAATATTAATTTAGCTGCAGCTCTATGCTTTCTTTCTGCTGGTATACTGACACCATTCTTTATATGTGTAGGACAATGACGACAGCAGGTCAGTCAGCGAGGTAAAGAAAGTAAATCGGGGGGTAAAACAGTGCAGGGCCTCACTATTCCCAGTTATTTCTCCATTTACTTACTCTGTCTTTACATCTATCCCTCTCTCTCTTTCTTGCTTAATCTGTCGCTTTGCTTCACCCCTCTTCTGTCTTCTGTGTGGCATCTGATCTGCATGTTAATTACCTCTCTCGCTTTAATTTAATATCTGCCTGGGAAGAATGTGGAACACACGCCCCAGAGGTAAAGCATATGCCCTGCAGCACTCACTCTCACAAGCGCATATGCTTGTAAATGCAAAAACATACACAAGGCCTATTGGTTTTCTTCTGCATTGTTTTGTGCTTGCCTGGATTGCTGGTTGTCTGAGGTGTTGTGTGGGTGATGGAAGTAGGAGGCAAAGCCTAGCATAGTCTGGATGGAAGGCCCAGAGTAATAGGGGGCCCAGGCAGGATGTCCTGAAGGGGGGATGAAGTCTTTCCTAACCCAGCCTCTCTAAGTGTGTATCCCCATGGCGAAGGCTAAAAGCGCTGCCACTTGTTGTCCACATAATAGAGGCGAGGCAGGAGGTGGGGGGGTGGGGGGAGTTTGTGCCATTTGTCTTTGAGAGGAGCGAGGGAGTTCAAAAAGAAGGTGAAAGAGCCATTATTTTTAGATGCCGTGGGGGAGGAAAGCGTGCATGCTTTCACAGGGCAGAGCAATTCATCCACCAGACGCCCCTCTCCACCGCCAATGCACATACTGGTGAGCACAAGACGTATATGCTGACACACATATATGATGCAGACATTCTCATCCGCTGGACAACCAACCCCTCAGCATACTTGGTAGAGCTGGAGGTGTGTGATTCCGTCATAGCTCTAATAATTAGAACAATTTCCAACACACGCCCACGTGCGCACGCACAGACACACTCTCGCTCTCTGTCTGAGCCATGCAACAAGGCTGTGTCTCTAGTGGCTGATAGATTGAAATGAATGGAACAGCAGTCAGATCCTTCAAAAGCCTCTCAAAAGCTTAAGCCCCTTTATTAAATTAAGCTAACGATGCCTAAGGCCAGGTCCACTGCTGAGAGAGAGAGAGAGAGAGAGAGAGAGGGGGAGAGGGAGAGAGGGAGAGGGAGGGAGAGACAGAGAGAGAGAGAGAGAGAGAGAGAGGTGGTGCATAGGGAGGTAAAGGCTGCAGAGATAAGGAGGCGGGGGAGAAGGCAATGTTAGGAACGAGGATGTGAAATGGCAAGTATTCAAATCAATGAGGGATGGTGGGAATTTAGTATCTAAGAAAGGAGGTGGAGGCAGTAAAGGCTGAAGAAAGAGGACAGGAGGAGGAGACGAGAATACCCTGCAGCCTCCCGCAGTTGTACAGTAGTGCACCTGGGGCTGAGAAGTGCAGCAGTAATTAGGAAAGGCTCATTGTGGGAGACACACTGCAAATGCATATTTTTGAAAGTATGTAATGAAAACATGAACGTTTATGTTTGAGTTTTGTCATGGGTTCAGCATTCAAATGCTTTTTTCAAACTGTTTATGTGAATTGACGTTGTGCGATAAAAGCTGAATCATTGTCGTTATTTGCAGCGGGGAGGAAAGCTGTACAGGGAGTGTAGCATTCGTGAGCGTAGGTGTTGATACACAATCGTGTGTATTTTAGCTCGTTTACCTGCACTGTACATATTGGTAAGCTTGTGTATGTGTGTGGGTATGTGTGTCTCCAGTAGGGCTGACCTTTACGATTAATACTCACAGCATTTATTTGATAAATGTATTCGATTTAGATTTAATTGGGGGAAAAAAAAATGTGTTCCAGTATTTCTGTAGCTCAGATGAATGTTGTCATGCTGAATGACCTGGTGCTTATTAAAGCACCAAAACATATTTGTGAATATTATTGTGATACCAGAGATTTGACTATTATTTTCTTGTAATGACTTTCCTTAATAGCAATGACTAATCACCATAAAGGACTAAAGACTCATTAGTGATCAGTGATTAGAATAAATACCATAGAAAATGACTAATTGACTTAAAAAAATTGTCAACTAAGTCATTTTAAGACCCAAAATGACTGATTATTTGACTAATTGAACAGAAGGGGGCTGCCTTGGTGTCCTAGATAGCTGTCCTGGGGGTAGCATGTGTACAGACAGCAGGCAGATCAAAGGCTGAGGTCTCCGTGCTGCATCGTTAGTCAGGATACCTGCTCTCTCTCGCAGGTCAAGTAGAGGTGAGGGAAACACTATCACTTGGATGAAAGACAAGACACGCAGGCTTAATCACGAACTGCAGAGATACATCTTTACACACACACACACACACACACACACACACACACACACACACACACACACAAGAAAGAGGGTCATGCTGCCTAAAGGGGAACGCTGTGTGTGCTGGGTAGTGTTTCTCTTCTATGCTGTGCTGGGCCTTCTGTGAGCACAGAGAAGTGTGGCAGGAGACACATCATTTATAATTAGGCCTGCATTTGATCCAATACATCGCAGCAATTAGCAATTTACAGCACAATGTGAAAAGGGCCTCATCCCGCTTCCTCCCCAGCCATCACCTGCTTAATCCTTATTTTCATCCTTGGCTTTGGGAGCACATCCTGTCTTTACTGCTTACAAGTGCGGCTTTGATTTTACAGCCTGTGCAGTCTCTGGTATCTAATCCACAGTAAAACCATTGATAAGCCAGAAAGGGGAAGAGGTTGTCAGCTGAGACTTCTCTGTGCTTTTGGTGGGTGACTGTCCTCTTGTGGACAGTTGATGCAATTACTCTTCTTTTTATTAACCTACTGTATGTACTGTATGGCCATGCAATATTAACAACAAGCAAAACAAAGGGGTCTTATTCTTTAATATCTGTTGGTTATTGCGAACTGTGGTTAAAGCTTGAGTTTCAGCCAGATTTAAGATATTTCATAATATGAACTACTCAGTCACATGACCTCTAGCAGCCTATCACACGCTTTTGGAGATACGAATATCAGAACTGACCTAGTGTTGTTAGTGTGGATGTATTATTGGAGAAATACAATAATGTAGCCTACAGCAAGTTGAGTGTAGACACATGAGGACAAAGCTGATTGTTAACAGAATAAATTATGTTGTGTGTCTTTTTGGAGTTACCGTAGGAATATATATTTAAAAAACTGTCATAAACTGCTTTGTATTTTGCGTGGTAGCATCACAGATCTGCAGAACATGTGTTAATTAACAATTAATTAATTAATATCCCTTAATAATCCTAATTAAACATAGAATCACTGTTCAGATCATTGCATTTCCAGTCGAATATGCTTTTAATTGGCATTGCATGAGAAAGACAATCCATGTTAAAAAAAAGGCAGCATAGGATATTCAAATGAATGAAAGAGAAACCAATAATATAATCTGTAAAAACATGAATGTCGCAGGCTAATTGTTGTTTTAGAAGAGTAGATGAATAAATAATGGATGGCTGTTCATATTGTCTCCTTTCATTTTGTCACATTGAATTTGTAGATACAAGTTAGTCACAGATGTGTGGTTATTTTAAATGGAACAGGAAGTGACTCTCTCTGTCCTGGTTGGGGATGGACGGGACATTCTTTATCCCATTGGGGGGACAATGCGGGGTCAGCCCTGTGGCCTGGAGGCGTGACGGTGGGGGGGGAGCAGGTGCTTTTACCCCCCGCCCCCCTCAGGCTTGTCTGTCTGTCTGTCCGGCCCCGCCGGAGAGGAAGCCCCACCTCCCGGCTCCCTGCAGCCGGCCGCCTCTCTCCTCCTCTCCCCGGCGCTCTGCTGTGCTCTGCTCCGTCCCCGTGGCCACGCTAGGCGTCGGAGCTTCCTGCGTGACAACAAAGTGCAGAGTCTCTGTTCTCGACGGAGGGATGGATCCGCGCTTTTACCGCTAACGGAGGGAGACATTTACTAATTTAAACACTGGATTAGCCCATACTTGTTTGCGGTGAGTAATTCCGTGTAAACCTGCAGTTATGTTTTAAAAACCTGGAGGTTGTTTGTGTGAACGAGCGCGAGCAATACGGCGAGGCTTATGTTGAGGAAGTCATTGCGATATCGAGGAAACGGGTGCTAGTTTTTTTTTTTCTTTTTGTCGAAGGTCAGTGCCGAACCCATGTGTATGTACGCGGGTATGCGCGCGTGTTTTGTGTGTGCGTGCTCATGTGTGTGTGAAACGCAAGAAAGAGAGCGTCAGTGCTACTGAAAGAGAACGAAAGAGCCACTCCCGTGGGTTCAGGTGGCGATTTAAGCTGCTTTTTTTTTATTATCTGGTGTTTATAATCCGCCGTGTTACGGTTTTTTGTTGTTGTTGAGACAATCATTTTTTAAAATTCAGATTAGCCTAAAGGACTGAAAAGAATAGCGGGCGACCCCCACCCACTCAAATTAACTTCTTGTAACATTGTTACCGGTGCGCTGTTGTGATTATTATGTAAAGCACAGCCCACAGGGTTTCTGCGGAAACCAGTTACGCGCACTGTAGGCCCTTTATGTACAATTGTGTTATTGGCTTTACTTGGTCTATAATTCTCCAGTCATGATGGCTCCTTTAAAATGATTGGAGAGCGTCTGGTCAGGGCTGCTGCTTCAGATCAGGGAAGTTTGTCTGAGTGGGGCATTTTCTCTGTATAAATGTGTCTGTGCCTGCGTTAGTGACACATGGTGACCATTTGCTGCCCTCGGGTGAAGGCTCTGACCCGGTGTGTGCGCGTGTGTGTGTGTACACGTGCGCGTGGCAGGTGGACCGTGTTTAATCACTTCCCACGCGCTCCTTCACTTCTCTTGAACTCCAGGCGCATATAACAGCTGCTTCTGTCGAGAACACACACAAACTTAACACACGCGCACCACTCGTCACGCTCACACACTTCTCGGGTTTAAAACGGGGTCTACAAACAGCCCGTGAAGCAACAGGCTTTACTGAACAAACTGTGCTGCGGGTTGAGTTTATCTGCAGCCAGAAGGAGCCTTTTTGTGTGTTTTAGCTGCTGCTGATAAGGTTGGCCATAACTGAAATTAAAGCCTCCTGTTTTTTTTACAGTGAGGCTGCCCTGCTGGTGTCTTTAACAGCTACTGATTGCTGCTAGAATTAGGTCATTCATTACATGGGCACCCGTCTGCCATGTAAGATATCTGGAAGATACCTGTGTGCTGTAATTTTGTGCATATTGTGGTGTCTGTTATTGTCTCACTGCCACTTGCATGGATTACAGACTATTTTCTCTCAAGCACCAGAAATGGTTCGCAGCAGCACAAGGTTTAGAAAAATGAACTATGGGGACATTAAGAATAAGTGAGGGGAGGGGACACGCTTATTGTCACCAGCTGACACTAGAAGGCAATGGCCGATGCCATTGTTCTTGATCACTTGTTGCTGACACTACACGTGGAGTTTGAGTCTCAAAGAAAACTCAACATTTTTATGGACATTGTTTGTGGGTATTTATTTATTTCAATATAAAATAACAATAAGTATCTTACACATGAGGCTATTTGGCCATGTGTCTATCTGTTAGGTGCCAGGTTTCAAAATTTAAATGAAAAAACAGCAGTTTAAGTGTAGATCTGGGAATTTGGCACTTTTTATGTTTTTCTCATCAACAGTTGGACGTAATATGACACATGGCGCATGTATGGTTGTCTATCACTGTGTATTTTGATTAAAGTCTTGATCCAGATTAAGCCAGAGTGGATGGATATGCTCTCGGAGGGCCACCGATGGCGGCCAATGTCACTAATACACTGACCATTTCCATACAGGAAAACACCCGGATACACACACACACACACACACACACACACACCCCCGCAGTTGACCTCTGACTGCTGTCACAGCTCACTCTCTGATCGCTGCCTTTCAGCATAATGCGTCATCATACCGTGTGGACATTATTTACATCTTCAGAAACCATGAAGTGAACATTGAGAGAATAGAACAGTTGTTGTCATGCGATAGTTTATTTTTTTTTTGCAAATGTGTTGTTGTCATTGCATTTAACGGAAGCTGTGGAGCAGAACGGGGAGCTGCCAGATCAGAATCAGTCACTGATTCAAGATATGTGAGCTACAAGTGAATTTGATTCATGGCATAGATGTTAACGTTAAAGTATTTTACAGAGAAACAAACTCTGTAACGGGGACAAACATCACCTCCTTGGCAGAAGCTGTGCGTTAGCTAACTCGAGGTGGATTTATCCTCCCTCGTCACATATTTACATGTGTCTGATGGTTCCGGACATGATAAGAGTGTACGATTATTTATGCAAATCTTGCGCTGAGAGGAGCAGAATTTCTCACGTGTGATCTGCCATTTCAAATGTGTCGAACCCTTAACCTGCGATAGAGCCTGTACTAGGTTGGCATGTTTTCAGGTGTCGTCTGTGTCGTCCTGTTTGTCATGCTGCGGTAGCCTGCAGTGCTGCACGTGTCTGGGGGCTAGACGGCAGCTGTGTTGAGCAGAGTGTTGGTGACAGTTTGTCTGTGGCAACAGCACCTGGCTCTGTTTAGAGAGTGATTAGGAGAGTCCCAAGCAGCTCCCCATACTGTTTACACAAGGAGCCTGGAGTTAAAGGTGACTCACTTTGCATTTCCTTATCAACAGCCCCCATTGATAGCTTTGAATAGCACAGACTGTAGAGGGGCCTTTGCATGGGTTTACATGGTTTCCTATTGGAGACAATGGGATGTGTTTGATTGGGCGAGGCTTGGATTTGACTAGCATGACAACAATGTCCTGAGGTGGTATGAAAATGTGGGTGCACACGGTGCACACACCGCTTTCTTTGTGTGCTGTGTGGTCTGCCGGCGTGATGGAAGCAAAACCACTGTTTGATGTTTCGGAAATACAGGTTCTCCTCAACCATCATGTCTCTGTCACCTTTCTCTCCATCTCTGTCGGCTTTTCTCTGTCTCACTCTTGATCTGTCTTCTTCTGTCTCACTGGCTAGCTAACTCTCCAGGTGTGCCTGTTAGATTTTGTGGAGGAAGGCCCTGTTTGAGAGCAAGTGTGTGTCTAAACGTGTAAAAACGGGTGGTAGGTAAGCTGTAAATGTGATGACCAGTGAAGACGGCTGAACAAACAGTGTGTACAATACTTATACTCATAAAGTATTTATCTGAAAGGAAGACGAACAGAACGTTGGTTGTGCAGACAGACCGATCCACAGGTAAAGGAAGAAGTTGTAAAGTAGAAAGCTGCAGAACCAAAAACTTCCTGTGGCTCATTTTTTTTCTTGCCAACTGCTTTTTGCTCCATTTTTCACTGATAACGGTGTGAGAGTGTGTGTGCGTGCGTGCGAGCGAGCCTAACCTGCTCTGTAAACTGGGCCTTTTGTCCTTGTGTCACCCAGCATTGCTGTTAAACAATACTTCATTTTCACCCCCAGGTATTCTGTATATGCGTGTATTGTACACTATTGTATATTGGTGAAACATGGTGTAAAACCGTTGTTAGACAATGAATTGTACATGCAATGTCATTTGTGAGAGATCACAGCAAACATACCACCTAGAGAGAAGTAGTAAAAACAGTAACAGTGCAGTCGTAATTCATTGAACGTGGAAGTTAATGTGAATGCGCTGTAGTTAATATACACATCTCTCGTTCTTGTTCCCCCTCATATCTTCACATGTGGGTGTGTCCAGCAGATGCTAACAGGTGCCTAGTCACGCAATTTGACCCATTTCTCTTCAGGAGAAGGATAATTGAGTTTATGTCGTTATTGTTTGTTTTAAGCGTCACATTTGTTTCACTTTATGTCACCACTGATTTTACAATTTATTTTGACTTAGCTTGATTGTATCTTTTTTATCTTGTTTTTTTGTTACACACAGTTTGTTACTCCGTAAACATTTCTCTGTGTTTTTGTTTGCGGAACTTGAGTTTGTTGTGGCGTCAAAAATGAAGCGCGATGCAAGCCCGTTTGAGTTGAGGCCGAGTCACGCTGTTCTTTGTGTGTCGCCATGAAATCCCATGCTGAAGACCCATTCCCTGAACTGCATTGGATACATGCTGCTTTCATATCCAGTGTGATATGAGGAGCACATTGCTCAGCACATTGCTCAGTAGGGTAACTAACTTTGTTTTTGTATTTTCACTCTTCAGCTTGGGAAAAAAGAAAACATTTTCACTCACACACAAAAGCCAGTCTTGCTACATTCACCAGACCATACCGCACTCTCGATATCTTTAGCGTATTTGTATGTTTGTGTAGCTGATGTTTGCCTCTGTCGTTTTCATACTCCAGGGCCTGATAAGCGTTGGCCAAACCAGCACAACACAGGCAACATGAGCGCAGGAGATAAGGGAATCATACACACACTCAATACTGACCATACTTGACTGTTGCCCTCACCAAATAGGGCTTCTTTCATTCAGCATGTTGGTGTGTGTTCCTCTGCATGTATCATACAGTGTGTGTGTTTTTTGTCTGTCTGTCTGGGCTTTCTCCAGTCACACTCTTACGGTATAACCCAGCATTGTGCTAAAGGCTACTCTTCAACAAAGGCCTTTTCTTGTGCTATCACATCATCATCTCTCTTTTCCCTTCTAGCTGTGTCTTCTTCTCTCTCGCTCTCTCTCTCTCTCTCTCTCTCGCTCTCTCTCTCTCTCTCTCTCTCGCTCACTCTCGCTCTCGCTCTCTCTCTCTCTCTCTCTGTGTGAGAGAGAGATATATCAGCTGACTGTCATATTGTGTCTGTTTGTTAATATGCCTCCTTGTGTATGAGGTCAAGGGCAAGAAGTGAAGTGGCTTTTGTGGCCATGCATGTTTTAATCAGCTCATGGACAGCTGCATGCCTATGTTGGTGGCGGCCACAGTTGCTGTGTTAAACGTGCTCTCACAGAAGATCCAGTCGCTAGACTTGTTTTATCTGGCTGGTATTTGCATCATCTATTTGGGCCACTGTTCTTTTAAAAACAAAATCTGTTTATCTTTTAACATCAACCATACGTGCCTCCCCTTTGCAAAATGGAAATACACAAAATAGATACACAAGAAGGAAATCACTGTGTTGATGAATTTATCGAATTATCATTTTGGATCCACTTTAAGCCACGGTCATGTGAAAGCTGTGGTAGTTGTTTCTGTTATCTTTGAATGACATCTCGATTCATAGATATTGCCTGTGTAGACTTGGGAAGTCATGAGGATTTGTGCATTGGAAAGAACGGGTCATTCATTTGTCAGCACAGAGCACATTTATCTTTGGCCTGATTTTGATGGGTTGCACACATTCCACTGGTCCAGATAACAACCAATGCTGAAGTTGTTCGTAATCCTACTCTGAAAATTAGATTTTCAGAAACACAAGAGCTATTAAGAATAATCTGGTTTGACCCTTAAAGTGTTGTAGAATAGTAAAATGCTTTCAATGAGCTTCTATTCTGCAAAAAGCTAGTCCAACACTTAAAACGTCAAAGAATAAAGGACACCACGGGTCTCTGCTCTGTGGCCAATAGAAACCTTGTTGCTGTGGCTGTTCACTGAGAAGTGGGGCCATGGCGGTGGTGGCGGCGGGATGTCTCCTGCTTGCCTCAAGGAAATAGGTTCACTCATCAGTCTATACAACAGCCACACATTCAGACATGTACATACATGTACAAGCAGGAACGCACACTCATTAAACCCATTACAACAGGGCAACTGTTGCACTGTGTACTGTTATACTGTGTGTGTGTGTGTGTGTGTGTGTGTGTGTGTGTGTGTGCGCGCGCAGCAGAACCGCTTGGGAGTCAGGGCCCATGCAGAACACTTGGAGAGTACATCACAGAGAGAGAGAGAGAGAATAGAGGGGAGAGAGAGGTTGAACAGGATGAAGTGAGGGGTGCATGTAGGGGAGCTGGCGAAAAACGTCTCCTGAGGAGAGAGTGAGTGAACAGAGAAGGAGGGAGAAAGTTGAAAGATGATGATAACTGAAATATGTTACATGCAATGATGTCCAGAGGCACTGAGAGCTTTACAGTACAGAACAATGCAATTTATGCTGATGTGTGTGGGCCGTCTGCACCAAACAGCATCACAGGTACAGCAACCATGATAAGCTCCAATGGCGGATCCTTCTTTGTTCCTGTTTGCTTCTTTATGCGCTGTGACTTCATGTGAGAATTCTGTCATGTCTCCTGCCCTGCTGGGAAGAGCCACACTGCCACCTTTTCCCATCTCTGTAGCAGGCGAGGTTGATTAAAAGAGACAGCCGACAGGACCTGGTGATGATGATGCTCGTGAGTTAGAGCTGACTCCCCGCCTCCTCGCTCAGTCAAACAGCTGGGCTAGGGCTGAAGCTGGCCCTCTCATCAGGGGAGCGACAGGGCCATGTCCCCCCCTCAGCAACAGGCTACAGAGGGCACAGCCACACAGACAGCAGCTTGACTCCTGGAGCATGGACCACAGCCAGAGACACAGACAGGAGGCTCTTATGTGTGTTTCTGTCATTGTGTGTGTGTGTGTGTGTGTGTGTGTGTGTGTGTTCACACTCTCTAAGCAGCGCTGTGAAGCTTAACCAGACTTTTCTGTCATACGCCCACGCTGGTGTCTCAGAGAACACAGCCACACACTCCCCAGATGATATGCGCGCGCGCGCACACACACACACACACACACACACACAACCCTAGCAAACCCTACCACAGCCGCTATGTAATTAACAGACAGAGGAAATGGTGCTGTTGAGGTGGGTGAGTCGGATACAGGGAGGAGGAGAGGAGAGAAAATCATCTCGGCTCGTGCCTACCCTCAAGACACAATCTGCTTCTCTGTGTCAGTGTGTGTTTGATAATAAAAGAGAGGAAGGTGAAGATAGGGAGAGCGATGCCGGCTGGTCCTTTGAAGTCTCTGTTTTTGTTGGAGGGGGGGGGAAGTAAGAGGTGAGGGATGAATAATAAGGTGTGTGCCCAAATACACAGCCGCATCATTTAATGCCACACAAGGTGAAAAAACAAAAGACTGCTCCCTTTGCTATTTGCACATAGGTGAGTGTGTGTGTTGAAGACAGTGACGGTGAGCCAGGTCAGAGGGATATGTACTCTGTTCTCTGCTGTATAGCTCCATAATGGAGGCCTGCTGTATAATGACAGCTCAGACACAGGCACTACTCTCTGGCTCTCCTTTGGCTTCTTGATTGATATCTTGCTCTCTCTTGTTTCCCTTTTCTTTTTTCCCTCCTTTCTTCTTTTCTCTCTCATTTGTCGGTGGGATTGTCGCCTTTGATTCTGCTGCTCTGCAGCCACTGTGCTGCTGTTTCAGGATTTCTCTTTGGTACGGAGTAAAAGAGATCGCACGCATGCACACAGACATGCGCTCGCAAGGTGTGCGTACGTGTGCAAACACTCGCACACACACACACACTTACACACGCACACACATCCGTTCTACAGTGCCTGAGGGTAGATTGCTCTGACATCTCATCTCAGAAGTCAAACTAACTTGGGACTACCAAAGCAGGTTTATCCTTGTGTATGTGTGTTTTCAAGACAGAGATTATGACAGTGTTAATGAGAATGAACATCTTGAGATTTGCTTCCTGCTCTCTAGTTCTTGTTTTTTGGAATGCTTGCCATTCCAGCTTGAAGATCATCTTTTGTTCTTTTGTCACAACCGCAACAGCTGCTACAGGTTCAGTACATGAGTCATATTAATGCACAGTATGTCACTTACTTGTTGAGTTTGTCAGCCAGAGTCAATAGATGTCATTTTCTTTAAGCAATCCCATGATGTGGCTGTGGTTATTATGCCCATATTACATCCTGTTTTGCTGGGTTGGTTTCATCAACTTCATCTCTGGTATTTTAAGCTTCTTTACTAGAAGTTTGCTCATGCTGAACTTCTCGCATACCTTCCTCTCATCCTTTTCATCCCCCAGTCGGCACATATTCAGCCAGCCCATCAAGTCAGTCAACCATTCATGATGACATGTCCTCATCAGGCCGAGTCTAAATCCCTTCTGTATCTGTGGCTGAGCTGCTTACACCAGGTCATTTCAGGTGGATGTTTGAACCTGTGTCCTCTGGTTGAAGTATGCTTTCCCACTGAGTCATGCCTCCATTTTTGAATACCTGCGCTGTGCTATGATGAGCAACTGTGATCAGAGCTCATGATCTGAGGGGGTTTCCTCTTATCTACGACAAGTTGGCATGGTAAAAGGTGTTTCTTATCTTGCCGATGTGGAGGCTTGCTGGTCTAAAAACGGCAGTAGGCGTATGTCGCCCGCAGCTCTTTGTTTACTGTTCCTCGCTGCAGTATTTAAAACTGGTCTCCTGAGCACGAAAAAAGGTCTACATCCCACTGTGTAGGTTAATTTCAGTCATCAGTCGTTTGCTCATCATGACAACAAATTGGGCGAAACTTCCTGTGCGGCTTCACATTGAAAGCCTTCTCGTGAAGCAGTGGTAAATGTTTATTTTGTATCAGCAAATGCAGCTCTGACAGTACAGCAAAGAAGACGATTATCAGGAAACGGCTACGGTGCTATCTGTTGGAGGAAAGTAATAACCGGAACGTAGGAGTGGAACAAAACACCAAACCATAGAAGCTGTTACACAGGAGCTACAAAAGTATTTGAATCTGAGCACAGCAAGACATTTAGAAACGGTGCTTTAGTTGCCTGCCTGACCACACGTCGAGCCAAACAGTTTATTACCCCGACATATTTATTGCTCATTTGAGGGCAGACACTGACCGGTTTGGCTCTCTTCCTAAGCAGCATTACAATATTGTGGCATAGTTCAAGTGTGCTATACCCAGCCACTAGAAAAGGGGCATCTGCTGCCCCGGTGAAGTAAAACATGAGTACACAATGTAGGCCGTACAGCTCCAGCTCATGCTGCATTGGACTTGACCATGCCAGGTTGGTGGCGGGATCAGATAGATGGGCCAGCTGCACGTCTCTGCTATAGTTTTAACGAGCTGATAGGCAAATCCCATCCTGGTTAAAGATTATCCACTAGCTCGAGCTGCCACTGCATTATCTCCCCGTTGGCCCGGGGCATACAGGAGCCAAGAGGATTTACTTCACATGAGTGTGAGAGTGAGTGAGATGGAGTAATCTGCATTCTAAACAGCAAAAGGGTGGAACTGTGTGTGTGTGTGTGTGTGTGTGTTTGTTTGACTATAGGAGTTAGTGATCGGCTTTGCTCCCAGCGGGGTGTTAAAACCGTGTGTTTACTGTATACCATTTAGCTGTGTGTGTGTGTGTGTGTGTGTGTGTGTGTGTGTGTGTGTGTGTGTGTGTGTGTGTGTGTGTGTGTGTGTGTGTGTGTGTGTGTGTGTGTGTGTGTGTGTGTGTGTGTGTGTGTGTGTGTGTGTGTGTGTGTGTGTGTGTGTGCGCAGGATCATGGTTGTGTGGTTTGTTGTAATCTACATTCCTCTTCTTTCAGGGCTTTGTTTTGTTTCCCCTTAGGGCATACCAGCATTCAAAGGGTTAATTGCATCAGGAAGCTTGGCATGGAACAGACTCCTTTAACCCTTGGGTTGTCAGCTAAAATATTTAAATTTTTGCCACAGTGCCAAAAGGTCTAATTTATTCCTTTCACCTAAGACCTTTGCATCAGGGTTCTACATCTTGAAAGTGGATGCAGCTTTTGTCATTTTAATATTCCATAATAACGTACTTTTATTTACTTTTTTTGGTGTGTCACTGGATTAAATGATTGTGAAATGTGCAGAGGACTCCCTCTGATTAACTGGGAGACAATGCCATCTGCTGGATGTTTGAAGAATGTAGAGCCAGGGACTGCCTAAAATACTGAGCAAGTGTGTGACGGAAAGAGGTGAGGGCAGGATCACTTGTCTGGAAATCCATGAGCCATGAACTCATCCTAGATTAATACGGCTATTCAGCATTACTTAGTGTGAAAAGAGAGCCATGACTTGTGTGGCTTGTGGCTTTCTGGTTTTCTAAAGAATACGTGGAAACAGAGAGTAGAGAGCGCTCTCTTTTGTTAGACCATGCACACCCACATAACCTTAATCCTGTTGTGCGTGTTTTAATTGTTGGTGCCTTGAAGTAGTAAGTGTTGAACTGTGCTATGGTTTAACTGGTAATCTATGAGCTTTCAGCAGTTAGGGGTTACGTTGATTTCTGGTAGCTGCGCTTCTCTTTTGGTAAGTTAGGGCACCCTTGCCTTTATTGGACATGAGACAGTGGAAATGACATGCGACAAGTTGGTCAACCCCAAGGCCACAGGACGCCCCATGAGCTGCACTTCTACTTCTGAGTACCAGCAGAGGGGGACTGAACAAAGCATCATTTTTTTGGAACGCTATGATAGCACCTGCAACCCCTCAGCCCCTGCCATGACATGGGATCGCTGGGGTTTGCTTCCTACAAGCTTCTTTAGACCGACAACATCAACGAAGACCGCAAAGAGAAAGTCTCAGGGTGATCCTCGGGATGCCAGAGAGGAGAGGGGTGAGTGGGACGAAGATGGAAGAGAGTGAGGCGGTCCTGCGTTTTCTTGGGGGAGTCCTGAGGAACAGAAAGCAGCTTTGTCAAGAGGTGGCCTTCGGCACAATGCTGGCCACCGTGTAGCTTTATCATCTCTCTCCGTCATTGCTCTTGCTCCCTCGCTGTTGTGAGAAAAGTAGCGAGTGATGGAAGGAGGAAATGACTAAAGAAACGACTCATTCACACCCCTGCAATGACAGCAGGATGGACAGAGGGGAAGTCAAACCCACGCTTTTACCCTTTTCCTAACTCCTCCACCCCCGACAACTATTACGCATTGGTCTCCTCCGCCCTTATAAGAACTCCTCGTGGTTTATAGTGCATTTGTCTGCTTTTAGCCTGTGTGCGTGGCACTGTTAGTATTCTTAGCTGACTTCCTTGTTTGTATGATTACCTTTTTATTTTGGATGTAGTTGCCTGTCTTACACTTGCATTTTTCATGGTGAGCATTTTCAGTTGTTACAGAACAATTATGGCAATAAAGCGAGTTGAATTGAGGCAGATATTCTCACACAAAAGGCTTTCTCTTTTTTGCTGTCATGCTTGACACAGGCCAGGACATGTCCTCTTTCTCTTTCCTTCTCTTTCTTTTTGTGTCTCTGGGTCTCAAGAAGGGAAGGGCGCCTCACATATTTAACCCCCCCCCCCCCCCCATCCATCCATCTTTCTACATGCACACATACATACACTGCCTGTCGCTCCCCAGCAATGGGGTCAGATGTTATGACCGGCTGAGCACTCTTCTCCTCCTCAGCTCTTCTCCTCCTCTCCCCTCCCCCTCCTCCAGCATCGCCTTGGCAGGGCATGCATGCCTGTCTGTGTCTGTTGTCTACAAATGGCTGAGGAATTATAGGTTGAGAGGGGAGGAGGAGGAGTGAGGTAGAGTGTGAGAGGGGAGGGCTGGGGGGGTGAGGTCATGTGACATCGCAGCAGCTGCTAGGCTAAGAATTTCTGTTTTCTCACTTAGAGAGAGCGGGGGAGCTCGAGCAAGGAGGGGAGAGATAGGCAGCGTGTGGGGTGTGTTGCTTTGTTAGATAAGCTCAAAACGGTCTTTGTGAGCGGCAGCGCGAGGGACGGGAAGGCAGTCGGGCAGGGAGGCTGAGAGGGTGGACGGGTGAGAGGAGATAGATAGACGGAGAGCAAGAGAAAGGGGAGCAGGAAGATGGTGTGTGTCCTGTCGGTGGCTGCCGGTATGTGCCGTTCTGGGCTCAACGTGAAGATGCAGCCATGGGGGATCCAGGCGGCTCCACTCCTTTGTGCAGTAAGGAGCTTCAGCCACGCTCTTAATCTATGAGGAGGAGGGAGGGAGGGAGGGAGGGAGGGGGGGGTCATGAACTGCTGCCAGACCTCCGGGGGTGTGTGTGTGTGTGTGTGTGTGTGTGTGTGTGTGTGTGTGTGTGTGTGTGTGTGTGTGTGTGTGTGTGTGTGTGTGTGTGTGTGTGTGTGTGTGTGTGTGTGTGTGTGTGTGTGTGTGTGTGTGTGTGTGTGTGTTTGTCAAGCTATTGTCGTCTTTGCTTTCACTGTGTTACTCTCACGTGTGTCTGTGTGGTCGATACAGGCAGAAGTACGGTGTGCTCTGTGTAGTCTGTTAGGCTTGGCAGAAAGTTCCTTGTTGATATCTTTGACTCCCTTCTCTGACTTTCTCTAGAGAGGGAGGGAGGGAGGTACGCTAGTATCTTGACAAAGTCACGTTACTAGACTGGGCAGTTGGTGTGTGTGTGTGTGTGTGTGTGTGTGTGTGTGTGTGTGTGTGTGTGTGTGTGTGTGTGTGTGTGTGTGCGCGCGCGCTTGCTTGAGTGTCTCTCAATGGCGTAGTGTGTGTTGTTCAGACAGCAGTCATTGTTGATCCCATTATTAATTGTGTGCTGGGTTCACTTTGAGTGCACTGGGTAACTGGGAGGTTACAGGCAGGACAACTCGAGAGGTGTTGGGAATGTTCACTCTCATGCCTGACTTGCCGCTGTGTGTGTGCGTGCGTGCGCGCGACATTCAGGGATTCCACTGACCGAGGTGCTGTCAACACAGTGTCACCTTTCAACACACACACAGGAAGAAAAGGGACAGCCGTCTCAACCCTCCAACCACCACAAAGCTCTTATAAATATGAGGCTAGAAAGAGACATGGCACATCAAAATCACTCTTTTCACTGTTGAGTGAACTTTTTTTGGGGGGGTTGAACTGAACGTTTTCTTTTATACTCTTAAGTCTCAGAACCAATGACTTAACAAATCCAAAGATTCATTCAAAACTCATCGTCTTAAATTTAGCAGCTGGCAGTATTTGAAACATCACAGTTTATTTCCTCTTCCAGTGCTCTCGAACTTCCCGACAGAGCTTTTACCTCCCTGGCAGCATTAATTAGATCACGCGTAATATGAATGGGACGCTTTTTTTAATGTGATAGCTGTGTGTGAGAGCCAATGAGTTGCTAATTTGTTACATTTCAACACGGTGGGCACTGAATGAGTTTATGCTGAATTTGTTAACATCTGCGGGACTATAATATACTGCCACTAAGGAATAAAGTCACCCTGGTGGTGTCGGAGCGTGCTCAGTATAGGTTTTGTGTAACCTCCATGACCATGGACCTCTGGCAGACACACAGCCAGACTGGAGCTCTTTGAGCACAGAAAGGGGGTGACCTGTCCTCCTAACCTCCCACCTCTGACCTGAAGCCATACAACTAAAGCCCCTCTGCCCCAGCTGTCACAAACGGACACCCAGCACCACACTCTGCCCTGACTGTCCCTGTGTCCAAGGAAACAGCTATGTGCCGCACTTGGTTTTCCATATGTCTTACCGTGTATGCATTTGTATGTGTGTGTATGTAGCACTGAAGGTATTTATAAAGACTCCAGCCCTCCTGACTCATGTGTTTCTTGGTTCTTCTTGAATGCAGTATCGATTATAAATACTTCCCCATTCTCCTCCCTTTTGTCTTATTTGTAGGCATGAGCCATGAGCCAAAATCACCATCGTTAGGAATGATCTCCACGGCGACCCGTACCACGGCGACGGTCAGCCCCCTCACCCCGTCGCCTCTCAACGGCTCCATCGTAGCCAATGGAAGCCCCGCTGCCCAGTCTGCTCACTCTGGATTCGCCGCAGCCCTCCGTAAACTGGCAAAACAGGCCGAAGAACCTCGAGGTAAAGCCACGCGTGACAGGGATTTGACATTGGTAGCACTGTCGAGTTTAATTCTGCTGTATGGCAGTTTTAGGCTGTATAAGTAATTAAGAACATGTGTAATAATCTGTTTGCGCTACTTGTTTGGTGTGATATAAGCACAGTTGTGCTCTCGGTTGTGGCTTCCACTGTGCAAGCTCATTTGGTGATTGGAATTAAGTGTTATGTATTCATTCAACCGGTTCAGAATTAACTTGCATCTTACGGTTTGCGGTTTGTATTTCTCAATATGTTTTTGTCTGCAAAAACCTTTGCTGAAAATATGAAATATGAATATCAAACCATGATAAATGTGTTGTTACATCCAGTGCCAGTGTTCTGTACCTCCTGTACTGTGTGTGTGTGTGTGTGTGTGTGTGTGTGTGTGTGTGTGTGTGTGTGTGTGTGTGTGTGTGTGTGTGTGTGTGTGTGTGTGTGTGTGTGTGTGTGTGTGTGTGTGTGTGTGTGTGTGTGTGTGTGTGTGGAGGGGGGGGGGGGGGGTTATACAGGTGTGTGTGTGTGAGGAGGAGGGGCCATGTTCCATGGCCGGTTTGAGTGCGGAACTGCTAATAGCAATCGGATGATATCCACAGGATTGAATTAGTTGGTGTCTCTGGAGATATTGGGACGAAGAGGAGCCACTCTAGCTGACCCACTTAATGTGCTGTGTGTAAGTGCACGGATGCTTGTGTGTGCTTGTCAATGTGTGTACGATGGTGTTGTAATTTCTCCTTGTCAGTGTCTACACACACACACGCACACACGCACACACACACACACACACACACACACACACACACACACACACACACGGGAAGCATGCCATAGAATTCCCAACTCTCAGCGTTTTATCCTGTGGTTGTATTCGGGCTGCACGATTGCTAACGATTCATTTTCCAATTAGTTTAATTATGTAACAACAAATGTATTGATTATGCAGAAGATTATGTATGACTCCAAATTACCATAACAATTATTTACCCAAAATAAATATCAAAAACTTCATATTTCAATATTCTATTCAATCATCTTCTCTTAAAAACAAACAAATGTAATAGATTGCTGTCGCTCATTGAATAAGATAATAATCACTGTATGTCATAGCAACCCTGTCCCTGTATTTTTACTTCCCCAGTATTGTTTTTTGCTGAAGTACTCGACTTAGAAACTTAAAGTGGTTGTGACGTGGAATGATTTCATCACATGAGGTTGCAGTTAAGATTATCACTGGCAAATGTGTTTTTGCATCAGTGTGGGCCAAGAGAAAATTATTCAGTCACAGATTACGACAGCAGTCAGTAACGTTAGTTTAAGTCAGTTTCTTACTCCTACACGGCTGTTAAAGTCAAATATAAAACTGTCGAATAACAGCGTTTGATGATGCATGCATGGCGTAACGTTACATAACCACAGCGATGCAACAATTACTTATAACATGAGGGTGATGAAGAAACATTTATCCAATCAATTCTTGCGATGCGGCGACATGCCTTTATTACGACCATTAATTACCCTAGATTGTATGAATATGAAATAAGCATCAGGTGGTTGAATTTGCTGGTTATTAACTCGTACGGTACGACCATATGTCAGAAGTTCTGAACCATCCCTTTAATGCTGCTTGTTCAAAGATCCGTGAAGATCTATAAATGGTCTCTAAGAACATGAACATGCCAATCTTTTTCAAACTCGTGTGCCTCGTGTCTCTTGATTACACATATATAAACATAAAAAACAAATCCACAAAGCAGAATCTACACAGGAGAGTCTTAGTTGGAGGTTGTGTGTGTGTGTGTGTGTGTGTGTGTGTGTGTGTGTGTGTCCGTCCGTCCGTCCGTATGTTTGTGTGGCTCCATGCCTTGTCTCCGGAGAGGCCCAGCTACCCCAGCTGTCCACCCTGGCTCTTAAATCAGATGCTCCTTTCCTTTCTGGCTGTCCCTGGACACCTTGCTCCCCAGCCCACTGCAGCCTGGGACCCAGAACCCTGCAAATGATTTATTACCCCCAGAGAGAGAGAGAGAGAGAGAGAGAAGTCGGTCCCAACCTCTCCTCCCTCTCAATCCTTCTCCCCTTCATCTCTCTTCACTCCCTCAACCCTACATGCAGCCTTATTGACTTTCTCACCCTGTCTCTCTCAAACAGAAACGTCCACTTCCAGTGTTCCAGCCTGTCTTTTCGTTGTATCGTGGACTCACTCAACCCTTTTTTTTAATTGGATTTTTCCCCTTCTTATCATTGTTGCTCATCCGATTTTGTGTCAGTTGCAGCCGGAGAACTCGAGGGTTGCGTTCTCTTACTCGTGTGTTTTTAATACCTCAGCTTTTTTGTTTTTTTATTTTGCTACGAGGTGAGAATAAATGTGCGCGGTTGTATTTGTAATCTTCATTCTACCAAGGCAGAGAGAGCGCCTGTCTGTGGCTTTGTCATACAAACAGACACCAGATCCTGTCTGATTAATCTCTGCCACCTTTTTATTAAAAGCACACAAAAAAAAGCCCCTTTGTTATTTTTGAAGCCTGCTGACTGTGCTGCGTGGCTGGTGTAGGCAGCGATGTTTGGGTGACTCAGCCGTCAGGCATAAGGGGCAACTCTGTCCGTGTTAGGAGTACCGGCTCCAGGGTGGGCAGAGGCATGTAGCCCCTGGAGCTCCAGTCACCTCACTGTCTGCAGAGCCTGTATTTATAGGCAACACACACACACCCAAACACCCCCACACATGCTAACAGTTGTCTTTGCAACTGTGTATGCCTTGTGATTTCTTAGCATGCTTCATTCAGCCTGCTGTCCTTTCATTAGCTACTTTGACTCAACCTCTCCTCTCTCTCTCTCTCTGTCTCTCTCACCCTCTGGTTCATGCTTTGAGCGGAGTATTGCAGGATATCTGAGGTGCCATGACTCAGTTAATCCTCTCAGTTGTTTCTTCGTGCACACTCCAGACACATGCACGCCACCAGAATGTCACCGACTGTAGTGGCTGGAGAGAGAATGAAGGGAGAGTAGAGGTGTACAAGATAGACGGACTGAATTGGCTGGAAAAAAGAGGAATTGGAAGTAATTAGTGTTATTAGTTTGTCAGCTTCAGTATGTGTATGCGTGTGGCCGGAGGCTTCCCTTTTTTCTGGGAGCCCAGAGCATGCTGGGACATCGGGGCAGTGTGTCTCTGACCTCTCCATCTGGAGCAGAGAGAGAGAGAGATTCTTGAAAACCCCTCAGGCTGACTGTCCCTGAAACACTCAAACAAGCTCATTTGTTGGTGTTTTTCTCTCTTCTTTCCATACGCAGCAACCTTACACCTCACATGACTGCTCAGTAGCAAAGCAGCATTCAAGCTTAATATACAGTTTGTACAGTCAGCAGAAGGCACAGAGGATTGCTCCTCTTTTTTCCATCCGCCATCTTGTACCGTCTTTCTTTCCATCGCTGGCACAGCAACACACACACAGTGTGCTCCTCCCCTCCCCCCACTCCCTGATGCAGATTACAGGCTTTGTGTTGTGTTGTCAGTGCATGACCAAGACTGTAGTAGCAGGTGTGTGTGTGTGTGCATCAGTGGTTATTGTGTGTCTGTAAGTGTGGGGATGTTTGTGTGTATTAGAGTGCACGTGTTGAGGCTTGTGCTGCTGGTGGGGTGGCATATGGATGCAGGGTTGGCTGGGCACTGCTATGCACACCAGGTGTGAAATGGACTGTTTAATTAAGTGCTGATGTTGTTGTAATGCATGCTGGGAGGGAGGCGGGTGGAGGAGGGGGGTGGGGTGGATGTGTTGGCGGGGTGGAGGAGTGCACCTTCTGCCTGGCATGGCTGGGGCTGGCCATGCTTGGCTGTTTTGGTGGTGGTGGCGGAAGATTGGTAGGGGCCATTTGGCAACACTAAAATATTTTGTGTGGTGTTGTCTTCATATCAAGCCTTCGTGATCCAGAGGGCTTCACTGATAGCTGCTGGAATGAAATAGCCTGCTGAAAAGCTGTGGTGGCTTTTTGATTGGGTCAGTGGCTGAACTAGAAGGTGCCGTCAATGCAGGGACACTTGGCCACAGCCTCCGACCCCTGCTTGGTTTGTTTGTGCTGCTGTTGGTTGTATCTTTTTTGTGTGCGTGTGTGCTCGCGCATGCATGTGTGGCTCAGCTTGAGCGGTCAAGTGTGGAGGCAGTCTGGGAGAGTGGGGCTGGTAATAGAGGAGGCGATAGAGAAAGGAGCTTCACATTAATCACACACAGCTTGGGACTGAGACAGCGATTGCTTTCTTTCTCTCTTTTCCTTGCTCATTCCTTCTTTCTCTACCTCTTCTCTCTCTTTCTCTCTCTTTTTCTTTGTGTCCCCCCCACCCGACCCCATCACCACACACACACACACACACACACACACACACACACACACACCAAGAAAGGGACAATCAGTACAGCTAATGAAGTGCAGGTTGAGAGCTGATGAGCCTGTTTTAGACTCTGGGGCCGAATGCTGTGCTTCCCTCCTCCTCCTCTTCCTCTGCCTCCCAGCTCCCTACAGGACCAGCATGTATGGCCATCTTCTCTCTTCAGATGGAAAAGGAGGAGCATATGGCAGAAATGACACCAGCGTTGTGCCAATTGCCTCATCTATGATTTTTCTTCTATCAGATGGCACCCTCATGTGAGGGTGATTGTTGAATAAAGATATATGGGTTTTTGAAAATGGACAAGAGGAAGTCTTGGAGGTATGGATGGAGGCTTTTGGACACACATATTCACACATTCTATGGTTTAAACAGGAATATAAAGGGATACATTCAGATGCAGAAATGCGAACATGTAACTAATCTCTCAGACTTTTCCCATGAGCCCTCACCGGCAGTAAGTATTGTAAATGTGTTTATGAAAATTGTGTGTTGAGTCTGACGGATCTACGTCTGGTTGGAAGGCACTGTGTTTGAAGAACAGAAGGAAAGGAATTACCGTGTATGAAGAGGTGGTAGGTGGGTGGTGGTTGTGTGGGGTGTTGAGAGAGGAGGAGGGGATGATAGAGGAATAATAGCTGTGTGTGTGTGGCGGGGAAGGATGCTTAGATGTGAACACAGATTATACAGGCTGCAAGAAGAGAATGAAGCTTTTGGATGGCCCTTGTCTCTTTTATTTCCTTCTTCCACTCACCTGCTTCTCTTCCTGCTCTTAATTATTTAGTCTGCCCTGCCTCTCCTCCAATCTGCTTTGCCTCTACATGGAAAAGGAGGAGGAGATGGGAAGAGAGGGGGGTTAGAGAAATAGATGGAGTAGAGGTCTGTTGCTTAGCAGTCCTATCCTTTCTGCATCTTCCCTCCCTCCAGCCTTATTTCCCCCCCCCATCCGTGTGTGTGTGTGTGTGGTGACTGAATAGGCTGTGACACTAGAGCTGTATTAAGTGTAGCTCCATTCCCCAGGCTGAGTGGGCTGCTATTGATTGGCCTAGTCTTGCATGGGAGAGTAATGGCTCTCCGAGGTGAGGGGGGGGGGGTGGGGATTAGGCCACTAATTGCCATTGTGCAGACAAGATATGGCTCCCCCCCTCAATATCCCCCACCCTGTGCCTGCCACCCACTCACCCATCTGCACCCCTTATCTCTCTGCTTGCCCCTCCATCTCTCGCCTCACCTTGCACCTCTTTTGCACTCTCACTTGCTGTTTTTTTCCCTCCAATCACTCTCTTTTTTTTTTCATGTCTCAACTCACATGTATCATCCCCCCCCCCCCCCCCCCCCCCCATGCCATTATTGATTATTTCCATTATTTAGTGGGATTAGGTAGAATGAGGTGTTTAAATCAGTCTATATCCTGACTGTTGGGAAGCAGGGAAGACATGGCGCTTGGGTAAGAGATCTGCTGTTTCTAGTTCTGATGGTGATAATTGGAGAGGAAGTAGACCTGAAACTGGCCGCAGGTTTCACCTGCTGTGGTTGCATGTGTGCACGGTTTATGCACAAAAGCACACTACCTGCACATGCACACACAAGAGCACATCTCCTGCTGTCCTTGCTGCTGCGCCCAAGTGTGTGTCCCATTGAGAGGGTTGTGACCCAGTTTGACTGTGTAATGCTGCGCTCACTCACTGAGCAGAGACCTACAGCACACTACTGTAAGAGGAGGGGAAACGTAGAGACAATACAGAGCTTTAGGAACAAATTGAAAGACGGAAAAAGACTGAAGGGTAGAGACAAACAGAAGTGAAGCTTGTACATGGGGGGGGGGGGGGTAAAGATGAAATTGCACTGATAAATGTATGTGAATGTGAGCATATGATATGAGAGCTTTGGAACTAGAGAGAAAGCAAGATGTGTGGAAAGCGAGGCATGTGACCAGACCGTGACCCTGCGCTACAGGGTTTCCCTGGGGGGCTTTGTTAATGTGGCACAGCTACAGCGCAGCAGAGAAGCTCATTGGACCAGCTTTTCACCACCTGGTGTGTGTGTACGTTATTTGTTGCTATTGTAGTTCTGCAACCTCTTTTTATTCCGGAGTGAAGGAGCTACAGGATCATACTGTTGTTACATTGGCCTTTATAGTGACAGAGCAATAGACGGACTATTGGCTTGTCTTATGTTCATTCTTTCACTGAACTCATGTCGCCTGTCTCTGTCTTTCTCCAGCGTCCTCCATCAGCAGTGAGTCCTCTCCAGTGTCCTCCCCAGCCACCAACCACAGCTCCCCGGTCAGCACACCCAAGAGGGGTCCCCTTGGTCCAGGGCCTGGCCTGGTTCCCCCAGCGGGCCACAGCGTGCCAAACACTCCACCTGTAGTCACCATTGCTCCAACAAAGACGAGCAACGGCCTCTGGAGGAGCGAGGGACGCCAGGTAAAAGCACATTCAAACACCCGTCACACTGAGCCTGCTCTCTTCTTTCTTTCTTTCCTTTTAGTTTCTTTCAGTTGCTCTTTCAGAGGTCTCAGATTGTTACGGTGTATTTTCTCGTCAAAAGTGTTCTCAGTCTTCAGCTTGCTTGCCAACACAAGCATGCGCACAGTCAGGCTCTTTGGGGAGTAATGGATAATGTTGATTGCCTGCAACCCAGAGTGTGGCAGTAAGTATTTGACATATGTACATGTGACATAGCTGGCAGGTCTGTGTATGTCTGCTCCCCCCCCCCCCCCCCACACCGCCACCCCCCAATGACTCCATGCGTTAAACAATGCCAGCTGCCACTGGGCTGTCGAGGTGACAGCCTCAACGGCAGCTAACATCTGTGCCCCTCCAGCCCCCCTCTTGCCCTCGGCCCAGCCCCCCCCCCCCCCATCTCCAGCCTCGCCCTCTTCACTCAAGCAGTCAAGTCATCCTCTGCCTCGTCACCCTGACACCCCGCTCTCTGTTACGTAGTGGGGGAGAGACAGGGAGAGCTGCTTGCTTTGATAAGGAGTGGATTATGGATTATGGCCTTGCTTTAAGCCTTCTTATCTCAGCTCAGGGCTAATTTTTGAGGCCAAGAGCACAGTTACGAACAGCACTTGGCAACATGCGGAAACTCTCCGAGACACTTTGACAGTTCCCCGGAGACAGAAAGAAGGGGGGATAGCGAAGGGTGAGTGAGGAGGTCAGCTAGTCAGCTATGTGTGGTAGCATTCATACTATTGTCCTCTCTCCTGGACATCTCCTCCCCCCCCTGACCCTTTTACGAAATGACCCTTCTGCCGATCAAGGGTCAACGAGAGCTGTGAGGGGCTGGAGAGACAGGGTAGCTCTTCCAATGATGTCACCCCTTTTGCCATTCCTTCAGCTTCACAAGTTTAAAAGAGCAGAAAAAATAAATACAGAGACAGAAGCACCCTGCGTGCATGTGTTTGTATGCTTTTGCACGGTGGTTGAGAGTTCAAGCTCAAATGGAAAAGGTCGTGTCACTGGAATTGTGGTGCCTTCAGCCGCGCGGGGCCACCCAGCCAAAGAATGAGGAGGTTATGGGAGGTGATGTGGACAAGAGGTTGGGATGAGGGGAGGCGGGGGGCAGCGTGGATGCCTAACTAAAGCTGGCGTAATAGCATCTCCCCTATTTCCGCGGTGCTGCTTCAGCGAGCACATATAGCTCTGGTCACAAAGAGCCTCGGGGTCGTATAGGCCACAGACATACATACGCGCCATCAAAATGTCTCTCAAACAAAGATGATACTGTTTGGATTGTTAATCACTGATCAGGAAGGATGCATCAAGGAAGAAGGGTCGACCCTGTGGAACTTTTCCTTTTGCCTTTGACCCTTGTCTCCCTTTTATTATCATTCAGGTTTTATTCCACATTTTCCTTTTGGGCATGATACTGTTGCCCCATGTCATGACCAACCTGTGTTTTTCAATGCAGACTGATAGAGAGAGGAGAAATGCAGGGTCGCATACGGAGGCACGAGTCTCTGGATCCCCTGCAAAGCACACAAGAAAAGCTTGTTTCTTGCTGTGTTCACATTTGTGTGTGTCCTGCTTTTGTGCGTTAGAAGCGTTGGTTGGTGTCTCTCAGGCGGAGATATGTGTTTCGGGGGGGGGGGGGGGGGGTGATAGGCAAAGCAGCAAAGGAGGGAGGGAGGGGGGGCTTGGTGCGTTGGCATTTTGCTTTAATGACTGCAGGAGTCTGCTCCCGCTGCTGCCTGTAATTGCTTTTTAATTGGCAATTTGGATTCATAGCTCCATCTGAGAGGCGTAAACGAGCGCTCCACAATACGCAGGGTCTCCCACCCTCAGTGGGGGGGTTACAGGGGCCTGGCTCACACAGAGGAAGATGGCTATTAATGGATGTGTCTTTGAGTCTGAGTGCTTGTATTTGTGCTCTGTACTTTGTATATGGCATGGTGCTGTTGAATAGTGTGTGTTATATAGGAGGCTGTTTTTTGGCAGGTGGTGAAAGGTCAAAATGGCTGGTTGGATGTGTAGGTGCCTGAGTGACTAAGGTTCCTCTCTAATGGGGTTGGAAGGTTCTAGCTTTGTGATGTATGTGCTTTTTCAAGGTGCTGACCTGTTACACCCACACCTGTGCATGGTTTCATACAGGCGTACACACACACACACACACACACACACACGCATGCACAGAGTAGACACACACAAACGGGGACCAAGCTTCGGCTGTGATGTGCATATGTACACATTCTCATCTACAAACAGGTTTCTACATTACTTTTTTTGCTGATCATATCACATATATATATATATATATATATATACATATAGTTCTCGTGTTGTTATGCCATCAAAAGTTCCGATGCAACAGCTTGATTTGTGGTTGAGTTATGTTGCCAGCTGTACATCTTTTTGATGCTCAGGAGGGGATAGACTGGAGAAATGCACACATGTGCACATGACTTCATCTGCAAGTTCATGTGGGTCAAGATACAAACAATTGAATATTCGTTTGTCTGCTTGCCAATCACCATTTTTTTATTATGACTTCCAGAGAGCCACGCATCCGCCATTGGTAGTGTTGGACATCTAGGCAGATGGAGAACAATAGACTTTGTGGTCAAAGAAGAACACACAGAGAGCTGCTCCCAAGTCACAATCTGATATTAACTTCTCTTGACATATATTAACCTCTTTTCCAGTTGGCTGCTGATTAGGAGGGGAGGTCCACCTTCTCCGTTTGCTCATAAAGCTCTGAGAGGATGAGAGTGGCGTAGGGGGTTTACGGGGACAATAGGTCGGAGGCAGTAGAGTGCCTTACTGTTAAGTGAAGCGCAAAAAACAACAAGGAGAAAACGGTAACATTAAACGACTGCAGCGTGGGGGTAAAGAAACAAAGGGGGATGTGAGGCGTCTAAACATTAGAGGCATTTAAGATTGGATGTTAGCGCATCAGTGTCAGCCTGGGTCAGTGGCTGCAGAGCAGGACGTGGCGGTAATGGCTCCCAAAATTGGATTTATTTTATCGGCGGCAGTAGTGAGAGAGGCCTGTGCTGCTGTAAGGTCTCTCTCTAATCCCAGGGAGCCCAGAGGTTAATTTAGTGGGGCAAGAAGTGCCTTCCCCTCTCGCTCCGCTTTATGTCTCCCTCCGTATATTTGCTTTCTTCCTTCTTTCCGGTCTTTCCATCTAGTTGATCCCTTGCTAACTTCAACTTGAATTGTCGTTTGGTGGGAGGTGGGATTAACTGTTCCATCTTACTATCCTCGACTGTGTATCCCTCCACAAACAGTTTCCTTGTTCAACTTACCAGGGTTGTACGTTTCTCTTTTCTACGAATGCATTTGTAGGCAGAGGGAAACCAAAACTTCAGAAAATGCACTCCCACAGCAGGACGTCTCTGTAGCTCTGAAACTGTGTGTGTGTGTGTGTGTGTTGTGGGATTGGATAAGTGAGACCAGGCTTGCTGCGAAAGGGAGAGAGGGAGGAGAAAGGGAAGAAAGAGAAACAGAGGCAGAGGGATGTTGCTTTTTTGACTCTGTTGTCTTTCTTTTAGATGTTGGTGTTTAAGTTATGTGTGCACACACACAAACACACACACACACACTTTGCCAAGATCAAAGTCATCATCTCTTTAGAAGTACTGCTATTGTACATCTACCATTACCTCATCTTCATCGATCATACAGATGACATCTGTTGTATACAATTAGAGAAAAACAGTGAGGCTGTTTTTTTACCACTCTATGCCTGCGTCACCATTTGTATCCTATATTCCCTCCAGAGAAATGTGATTAATAGGGCCTGAGGTAGGAAGACGAGCGAGGGAGGCTGCTGCACCGTACAGTCCTATTCTTTCCCCGTCTCCCCCTTCACAGGATGGGCTCCATGAGCGCTGACAACCGAGACACAGGTCACAGGTCTTCACGAACAATGACTAAACTCTCTCTCTGCATCTCTCTCCAGGCTGACTCGGGGCCTCGTGGGGCCAGCAGGGAACGTCTGGGTGCAGAGGGGAACCTCCCACAGGAAAAGGGTGGCCCCTCAGTCCCTGCCCACCTCCTGGGAAACCCCTATGCCTTTGGTCTCAGCCCCGGCGCTGTCATGCAGGATTCACGGTTCCAGCCTCTCAAGTGAGTCTCACACGGCTCTGCCTGTGTCTCTGGATTTGAGTAGTTTACATGTTTCAATCTAAAAGGAAGTTTCTACACGCACTCTTCTCAGTGCATGATGAATAATTCATGGTATATATTTAACTCGTTGGAATAAGCAGCCGCAACAAATGACAAACAATTGTCTTGTCGACGTTGGTGCTGAGACACATACAGATCAAACTGACCATGGCTTTTCTCTTTTGTGCTCCCTCCGCCTCTCTTACCTTCAGTCTGCCCAGACAGTTGCCTAATGCAGGTCATGTACCAGAAGAGTACCTCCGTGGTTTCCGGCCCTATGCCACGACTGAGGATGCCCTCCGCATGCCCTCTCTGCCCATGGGCCTGGACCCCGCCACTGCAGCTGCAGCAGCTGCTTACTACCACCCCAGCTACCTGCCCCACCCCTCCTTCACGCCATACAGGTAAGCCTCTCCATCAGTTTGTTTTGTTGACTTGGCATCCATTTCCTCTGAGAGCAAATTGTGCAAACCAGTGCATATGAGTGAACTAAGTATTTGCAATGTTGAGACTCTGCAGTAAACACATTAGTGTATCGCTGACCTTCAATTCGTGTTCCCAGAGGTAAACTATTGATGTTCTTCATTTATTTATGACATTTTCTTAACTGGGGGAGGGATTTCCTTAAGTGTAAGAGAAGTGAAGAATAATGTGAATTAGACAGGTGGCAGAAAAAATTCAACAAATCTGGTTCCAGGTAAACCCGAAAGCAATGTAACAGAATGCAAATAACCAAACCCAGAGTATCATCATGGACAGAAAGGAAGTCTGTTAAAACAGAAGTCCCAGAGTGGAGCGTAAAAACATTACATTCTTGCACTGAACACTGGGGTACCTCTTTGCAACACATACGAGCAGAGTTTATCATACCAGATGCACTGCAGTCCTGAAGTATAGCTTTATATATTATATCATCTGACAGGCTGCTGCTACGAAGCCTCTGTTTGAAAAACATCCTGGTCAGCTGTGCCAAAATGCTTTTAAGAGATTGATTTAAAAACACATCTAGATCGCTGTTTATTGCCAGAAGCTGCAGTGGTGTAATTTACGACCTTCATATCTGCTGTAATGATGCTTTATTGCTTGCTCAATTAGAGTGCTCATAAAACAAGGAGAAGCACTACATGTATGTGACAGTTTGTCTATGGATACCTAATGTTTGTTTTTTTTGTTTGAGATGAAGAAAACTCTGTGTTTGCTTTATTAATGAAGGAGTTGTCTCTATTTAGAAGCTTCTTAAACAAAGCCAGTTAACAGCGAGACCCATTTTCCATGTCTTTACCCGAGCTGGATTATGCCTATGAATAAAATATGAACATCTAAAAGAGAGCCGTGGCTGGTTTTGCCACTTAACTCTATACATCTGGAGATGGTGCATTGCATGCTTTGTGAGAAATTACCATCAAATAATCCCTGAGCCGTTTATTCATCTGAGATAAGATCCTGTTCACGACTGAGGTTTGTCCATTCTCTCATAAAGAACATTTTAAATGAGTTTAGTCTAAGGTAATTTACAATGTTCTGTATCATACAGAGAAAACACCAGCAGCAGAAAATCTATGTGCAATGTGTTTTGTTTAAAAAATACATCTATTTTAAACGTGTACTAGGTTTGATCGTGTGGACTCTGTGTGCGTTGAGAAGGACCCTGCTTGCTTTGGGCTATGACACAGGCAGCGTGCCCCTGGTCTGTCAACCCGGCAAGATCAGAGGACTGCAGCACCCATCACACACTGCGCTGTAATGGACTTAATGAGGGGATGTGCAGTGGATGTCGCGCACATACACAAGTTGTGCATCAAAACACAGCACAGTCTCTCGCTTGCTGCTGTGTGGTGATTGAGGCTAGCTGACAGATACTGCTACTTTCTATGAGAGATGGAAGACCCTGTGATGTTGCTTCTTTGTGAGATGGAAGCGCACACGTTAATTGAAGTGAATGCTGCACCGTCACACAGAGTGACTGAATTGTCTTTTTTTAATTTGTTTTTATTGCAATGCTTATCTCCTAGGATGGATGACCCGTTCTGCCTCTCTGCCTTGAGGTCACCTTTCTATCAGCTGCAAGGAGGGGGAGCTTTGCCTCCCATGCATCCCTCGGCTGTTCACATGCACCTACCAGGGGTCCGCTACCCTGGAGACTTCACGCACCCCTCAATGTCAGCACTGCAGTCTGAGAGGTAAGGTCCCCTTAATTCACGCATACGTACAGTCACAAGTGCATGCATACAATAGATCTCAGCGGTGTGCCGTGATTACTTTCTAATTTAACTGACATCTTTCTACTTCTACCTCCCTGTCGATCTTCTAGGCTTCAGCTGGAGGATGAGCTGCGACAGAGAGAGAGGGATCGGGAACGAGAGCGCGAGCGCGAAAAAGAGAGAGAGCGTGAGGCGGAGAGAGAGAAAGAGCGGGAGAGAGAACGAGAGAGGGAGAGGGAGCGGGAGAAGGAGCTGGAGAGAGAGCGTGAGCGGGAAAGAGAGCGCGAAAGGGAGAGGGAGAGAGAAAGAGAGAAGGAGCTGGAGAGGCAGAAGGAGAGAGCACTGAGAGATAAGGAGCTGCAGGCGTCCAAGGCCATGGAGAGCCACTATCTGGCTGAGCTCCATGCCATGAGGGGGCAGGAGGACAGAACCAAGCCTGAGAGACTCACCCCTAATCGGGCTGGTATGTGTCCGTGCTTCCGCTGTAGCTTCCTGGAGCTATAATCCTACTGCCTGTAAACACATGTCCCTATAAACACTATACATCAGTTAGAGCTGAAACAATGAGGACATTTATGAACAAGTCAAATTATTATTCTTTTTTTTTTTTTTTTAACCTGCAAGAATTGATGATAATCAGTTAATTGTTGAAGTCAATTCTTAAGCTATATGCCTAAAAACTCAGCTGTTCCGACTGTTTTAAAAAAAATTATTATTCTATGATTGTAAACTGAATATTTTGGGGTTTTGGACTATTGGTCAGACAAAACATGCAATTTTAAGAATTTGTGCTCTTTTCCATGTCTTGTGATGAACACTTTACTGTCAGACATTTTCCAGACTGAACAAATCATCAATGCATTGAGAAAATAATTATCAAATGAAAAGCAATTAGTTGTACCCCTACATTCTAACACTGACCTTTCTCCCTCCACAGAGAAAACCAAAGATCCCACACCTCCAGCTCCCAAACCAGTGACGCCAGGACTCCACTCTTCAATGGTCCAATCACATCATCCCATCCCTGGTCTAATCCCGGGCCACGGCCTCTACATGGGGTCCAGCGCTGTCGTGACGGGGCTGTCGGCCTCAATGATTGCTCAGAGGAACAACGAGGAGGAGAGGTGGTTGGCGCGGCAGCGTAAGCTGCGGCAGGAGAAAGAGGATCGTCAGTACCAGGTGTCTGAATTCCGCCAGCAGGTTCTGGACCAGCACCTGGACTTGGGCCGGCCAGCTGACGCAGTAGATCACAGGACGGACCCACACAGGTGAGACAACACTCACGAGACTAAACTCATTGCAGTCCAGTCAACATGTGCAGAGATTTCAAACCCAGATACGTTTTTAACCACATGCCGACAGGATGTATTTACACACGATTTGGCGATTGCAGAGTTGTTTTGCCCAATCTGACAGAGACGAGCAGCTCTGGGGGCTCTATGACACCAACAACGCATGCATGCTTTCAGTGCAAACTATTTTTGGTGTCTGTCTCCGCTAGCCTTATGGGGACAGTTGCTCCTGTGTTCTGAAGCCTCAGAAGCTGGCAGGCTTTATAAGTTTTGTGTTTGAAAAAAACATAAACCTTGTCAGGAGCATCACGTCTGCTCTATTGCTGTCCATGCTTACTTCCAGGCCTGACATGTAGGCCAACAGGCAGCTATGTTCGGGTGTCCTGATGAGGATGTGCTGATGCTGTTTCATGTGTAGTGGGTCGGGGTTTCAAACAGTCGGCGAGTGGGATGGCAAAGATACACAAAGGCTAATTCTCGGCTAATCCTCTCAACCTTGTTCAGCGTAAGCCCCCTGCTTACCCTCCTTTGTTACTGTGCCTGTGTTTGTGGTGTTGTGTGCGATTCAGAAGTGAGGATGTGGTTAATTCTGAACTGCTAGTACAGGACAGATACACACGTCTGCTATCAGTAACCCAACGGTATAATTGCAGAATCACAGCTCACAGGCTGCAGATTGCAGATAACACACATTTACTCACTCATACACACGGAAACGCAAACACAAACACGGAGGCATAGATAATTTGACTGGTAGTGTGCGATTCTGCCAGGTTTGATTTGGAAAGACGCTCGAGAGTCCATCTGCCTTTCTTTCTTCCTCACTGTGGCCATTTCATTTACACTACTACAAATTATTCGTTTCAAGTGTCTGTTTTCACCCTTGTTCCCCCTTTATTTATATATATATATATATACTTCTTCTCTATCTCATATCATTGACTCTGATTCCTTATCTGACAAGCCATCGTTCTCCTTACCCTTTCTATGTCAATCATTTTCCTCTCTGCCTGTCTGTCAGGAGAACACTTCTCCTGGCCTCTTCCTTAGTAGACTGCTCGCTGGACTTATAGTGTGTGTGTGTGTGTGTGTGTGTGTGTGTGTGTGTGTGTGTGTGTGTGTGTGTGTGTGTGTGTGTGTGTGTGTGTGTGTGTGTGTGTGTGTGTGTGTGTGTGTGTGTGTGTGTGTGTGTGTGTGTGTGTGTGTGTGTGTGTGTGTGTGTGTGTGTGTGTGTGTGTGTGTGTGTGCGTGTGTGTGCGTGCGTGTGTGTGTGCGCATGCTACACTACAAGGATCTGACTGATCAAACAGGCCTGTATATCTGGAGGACATTGTGTGTCTTGGCTACATCCTCACTCTGCTCTGGGCTACTCTGTGTGGGCTTGATAACACTGCTTTGCACACAACCCCACGGACATACTGACAGAGATATAGGGAAATAGGCAAGGCATATAAGCACCGTCTCCTTGTTGCATGTGTAATTGGAAAACACTATTAATACATTTGAGAGGAGACATGGGCATTGTACAATATTTTTAGCAGATAAACATGACCCCTGTCCCATTGCATCTCTACAGATCCATACCAAATCACCATGAAATAGGAAGCCGGGACCTCCACCCTCACTTAGGTGCCCCTCCACCCCTCATCTCCCCCAAACCTCCTCAGCCACCACGCGAACACCACCCTACCACCACCTTGTGGAACCCTGCATCTCTTATAGAAACCCCCTCAGAGTCCAGACGTAACCACGAGCCCTCAGGGATGGGACACTACGAGCTCAGTCGGCTGCCCCCGGGGCCCTCCAAATATGAGGATGGAGCACGAAGGAGAGAAGGGGGCGCAATGGAGAAGTATCCCACAATGAGAGGTCCACCGGGCCTGCCGGAACCCAGTACATTCCTTGCTGATCTGGAGAAATCCACCCACACCTTCTTCAGCCACCAGAGGGCATCACTGTCCCTGTCCAGCCAGTATGAGCTGGAGGGAGCCATGAAGAACAATGCCGGACTTAAGAGCCTCCAGGGACACCCGGGGCACAGTAGACACGGACAAGGGCTAGGAATGGTCCCTGGGCCGGGGATGGGACAGGTAGCCACGGTGGGGATGGGTCCAGACACGATGCTGATCTTTGACGAATTCCTACAGCAGCACCGAAGGCCAGTCAGCAAGCTGGACCTGGAGGAGAAGAGGAGGAGGGAGGCCAGGGAAAAAGGTAATCGCACTGTAGCACTACAGCTGATCACATGCTTTGAAAAATCATGGAATTGATCTGGTTTTATTCAACAGTCAACTTTATTAAGAGGATTTTAAAAGTGAGGTGTCAGTAGTGACCTCTTTGCTTGCTGCAGGTTACTACTATGAGCTGGATGACTCGTATGATGAGAGTGATGAGGAGGAGGTGAGATCCCATCTCAGGAGAGTAGCAGAGCAGCCCCCACTCAAACTGGATGACTCCACCGAGGTAAAACACCCGCCAACACGTATATACGTTTTCTGTGCTTTCCGCAAGCACTCGTCGTGACTAAACATGAGATTTCTTTTGCCTCTCTTGCACAGAAATTGGACTTCCTGGGAGTGTTTGGCCTGACCACGGTGGGCCGGCGAGAAGAGCTGGTGCAGCAGAAGAGAAGGAAAAGGAGGAGGAGGCTCAGGGAGCGCAGCCCCTCGCCACCTTTCTCGCACTCAAAACGCACTCCCCCTCCGCCTCCCCAACTCAGCACGCGCTTCACCCCTGAGGAAATGGACCAGGCGCCAGAGCTGGAGGATAAGAAGCGCTTCCTCACCACGTTCAAACTGTCCCATGTCACTATACAGCAGAGGAAAGGTAAGAGGATTCATAGTAATACACAAATCTTTAGTGTTGCTTACCAATCGTTCATCGACATCTCATTTCTGCAACGTTTAGAGGACTAATTGCATGCTCACTTAGCTTTTAGAAAGTAGTAATTCTCCGCTGACACTTCACTTCAGCTGAGCTCTGCCTGCTTTACATGCGCTGCGTTGACTCAAAAGCCTTGTAGGGAAATCATAAAGGGGTCAGACAACGATTGTCACCCTCAAGCCCCTGTATTAGATGCAGCATATTTTCAGCTGTGTATGTATGATGTAAAATGCCTTACATTGCCCCAGTTAGAAAGGTGGACTTGTGTCAAGGTTCTGTTTGTAGACACTTTCAGTAATACGCACGCACACACACGCTCGCATACTGACAAGGACTTGGGAGTGGCAGCAGTGGGTTTACAGTGGTCGGAGTCTAATCCTCTTGATTTACTGTTTGCTGCCTACAGATGGCAGCGCACTGCATCCTACGCTGTCAGGCCACACTCAACCTCTTTACACACACACACACACACACACACAGTTTGTGCGTAAGTTACACACAGACGGGACCAACTAATTCTCTGTCACTTAGAGAATGAAAGGGTGGTTGAAATGCTTCAGGCAATTAAAGAAAAGAGCGTAACATTGGACACCATCAGACATGCCCCTCATCCGCTGTGTAAGAGTCCTCCAGCACAGATTTCTGGTGAGACACATGCTAATGAACATAACCATACATACTTTCTCATCCCTAATTATCCTTAGTTATTCCTTAGTTATTGGTTAGTGTTATAATCATGCATTTGTATGATCTATCTGGCGGTCTATCCTTAGTGATGTGGAGCTTGACCTCATCATGACTCGCGTATGTTCAAATGATTTCAGATTCTGCATTTGCCCCGCCTTCCTCTGAATCAGAAGGCCACCACAGTGTCAGACCTTCTAGCCCCTCCTCACATTGCCCAGCGTCCCCCAATGGTCACCCAAAACCCCTTGGGGAGACATTAAGACCAAAGGAACCCCCTTCTCCAGCTGTCTACCCAGACAAGGCCCGGGGGCCCAGTGAGGGGCCGGTCTCTAAGAGGAGCTCCAGCCTACTGAACAGCTTGCGGCCCCCACACCCCCTGCAGGCTAAAGAGGGCCCTCACAGCATCAACGGACGCACCAAACCCTGGGACAGCTTCACCCCGGAGGAATTTGCCCAGCAGTTCCACGAATCTGTGCTTCAGTCCACTCAGAAGGCTCTGCAGAAGCACAAAGGTGAACAGCACAAGCCTCGTTCATAGATATCTGTCTGCGATGGGGACTAATATGCTACAGGTCTCCCAGGAACAGACAATTTCCCAGAGCCCAGGGTGATGTCTTCAAATGATATGCTCTGTCCAACCAATTGTCCAAAAACAACAAATGCTTGGTCTTTTTGCACGATAAATTAACTTTAGACTCTTTAAAGGTGCTATATATTATTATTAATTGAATAATCCATCACCTAAATTGTTTTCATTGATCAATTATTATAACAATTTATAGACCAAACAATTACTATTAATTAAGAATGGAAATAATTGTCATTTGTATGATTAATCAACTAGTCCTTTCACCACTATTGAAATGAATACAAAAGTATGAAATGCTACAAAACCTCCCTTCTCTCCCATCTTGTCCTTTAGGTGGAGCCACAGGGATGTCGGAGACGTCCCACCTCCAGGAGTCCTCTGTTCACTACAACATTCCAGAGCTTCAGAGCGCCCCTGGTCGGCCGCCGCAACCGCACTCGCAATCGCACTCAAATGCACATTCGTTTCCCCATCCACTCTCACTTGCTCACCCTCAGCCCAACGGGCAGCACTTCTCTGTAGCCCTTCACCGGGAGGCCTCGGGGACGAGGGAGGACCTGTCTGCTCCAGATGACTCTGAGGAAGAAGAGGATGAGGAGGAAGAGGAGGCTCCTGCTTCCAAGTGGCAGGGGATTGAATCTATATTTGAAGCTTATCAGGAATACGTTGAAGGTAAGCAGCTGCAGTGATGGCGCTGAAACTCTCATAACTGCTGTTTTTATGGCGTTTAATATGTCAATATCTGATTGTGTAGGATATATGTAGCAATCGAAGCCTTTTAAAAACACACTGTGTCACAGGTGTATTTTATTTCCTTTTTTAAACATGAAGACATGCATCTGAAGGGTCCTTTAGTGGTAAATTAACCTCGTGGCATCTGCTGTAGCACACGGTCTGGATTCTGCAAAGTAGCCAATGCTCACAGCTTCTTTTTTTTCCTCTAATACCCAACTCTCGTTTTTTTTCGTCCCCATTTTCTCTTATTCAATGTTGTCCTCTAGAGCAAGGTTTGGAGCGACACGTGTTGCAGAGCCAGTGTCGAAGACTAGAAGCTCATAACTACAACCTCAGTCTGACTGCTGAGCAGCTGTCTCATAGCATGGGGGTAAGAAGCCTGCGCACACACCACTTATTGTGAATTCTAATACACTTTGCATCATCTCTAAGCCCTAACTCATCAATACCTACCCCTTAGCATGTCCCTTCCCCACACACACTTCCTTGAGTATGAATTAGCTACACCTCTAATAATCCTTGAAATACATGCTTCCCCTCTCGGAAAATGATGAAACGTCTCATACAGTGTGTAACATGACTGAACGCACCATAAAGTTGTGGTTTCTTCTTTGTTTTTACGCAGCGTTGTATTGATGCCATGTAACAGAAATCATACCCTCGTTGTTCTTTTTGTTCACTTTATATTTCATGTCTTCCCTCTCTGCGTCCCTGGTCGTGTAGGAGATGATGTCCCAGAGACAGAAGCTGGCGGTGGAAAGGGAGAAGCTACAAGCAGAGCTGGAGCACTTCAGGAAGTGTTTGACGCTGCCACAGACACACTGGCCGAGAGGCGGCCATTACAAGGGCTACCCTCCCAGGTGACCCCAACACGCCGACCCGATGGCCCTGGGCCGCCTACTGCCCTTTCAGACTGACACCCAGAGTTTATTTTTCATGGCCGGGTCCACGTGTCTCCACGGAGGAGAATATGGCTGGCTAGATAGGATGGATGAATTGAGTGAATGGATGAATGAACGATGAATGCAGAGGAGACAGGACCATACAGTGAAGGATAGACAGTCTTTGGATTGTGGCCAGCCAGGGACTGTGCCACGAGCCACTAACGTGTGCCAATGTAGCCAACCCAGAGAGCATGGGACAGGAGTACCTGAAGATCAACACACACACCTATTTGTCACACATGCTTCAGTCCCCGCGTCCCCTCACCGCCACAGCTACACAGACAATCCTGCCAACGAGGGAGCAGCTACCCCAAGAGGGGCGTCGTCAAGAGACTCTGAACGCTTCAGAGGCTTCTGGTCAGTCGGGACTGATTTTACCACAGTGGCCACGTGAGCTGTTTGAACTGGAAATGCACTTAAGAATAAAAGCTGAAGAACTACCTGGTGGTACTGTGTTACAACAAAGAACTGTTCGAATTAGGGAAGAACTTAGAAAATGCACATTTTTTGGAAAGAATTAAGGAAATGTTTTATTTCGAAATAGAAAATTTGAGAATAAGAATTTTAAAAGGTGCTTCAGCCTTGTATTGTAAATAATATGAAGACTTAAAAGATTTTGTATGTTTTTATTACTTTAATCATTGTTCTTTTAAAGAAAAAGCCTGCCATTTTTATATGTTTTTGCTTTTTTTTTGGGGGGGGGGGGGTTGGAAAAGAAAGCCTTGCTTTTCGTGTTTGTACTGCTGCTGGCCAGAACAGCTCATTTAGAGACATTCAACAGAGAGAGAGAGAACAGGATACACTCCTCTTACTGCTGACGCAGCCACAACCACCTCATCTGGCGTCTGAGCTCAGCAAAGCTTACTTCGAGGTCTTGAGACACGGCTCCCTCCCTTCCTTCACAGCAACACGTCTCTCTGTTTTAATGCCCATCAGCGTCACTGCTGCTGTTAGCTTGTGATATCCTCTTACAGAAACCAGTTGAGATCCACAGTGACAATATCATTTGTTTTTCTTTTTTCTTTTACTTTGGTCACTTGACATACTTGATTTTGTGAAGACATGAAGAGTCTCTTAAGCAGCCAGCTGATGAAACTGGTTCTTGATGCTTTACCCTACCATTGGACCTTTCCCTTCACTTTGTATGACCTGATATAGCATCAGACTCAATCAATGAGACAGTTTGCATAAAGTTACGCCTTACAAGCCCTTATCAGCAGGCATGAGGACACTGTGCCAAGATGAAAAAAAGGTAGCATTTTGGATTCTTAATTTGTAATTGAGTTGCAATTAGGTAGCCAAACCTTCAAACCAGAATAGCCATCTTCCACTGCTGAATACCTTTGATTCCACTCATCTCCTTCCTGCATTTACCCCCCCCCCTCCTTTTTTTTTTCTTTTTTAGGACTCTCACCATCCAAAGTTCCCAACATGTATAAATAACAGACTGGAAATCACACAAAAATAAGTTTTCAAACCGGGCATTTTGTAGGACACATAAAATCAGATGGGTTGAGTGAACTAGCCTCATATACATTTACAAGTTGTCTGCAAGTCGTCCTCCCCGTCAGCGCTGACCTGACGTTCTACCCTGTAACTCTTGTGGTCTTAAGGGGCTACACAAGTTATAGTGGTGGGACAGTCTGTGTTAAAAGAGTGGGAGGTTTCAGTAAAAACAAACTTGTGCAAAAAGTTAATTTATAAGAACTGAAGCACATGCGGTATGCTAATTGCAAGTGCCTCAAGAATTTGGGAGCATGTGAATGAGTTGCAGTCCACATGGACATTCTACACATAATGCCAGTGATCAGGGACTTAACATTTTCACATTCAAGTGTCTACTGTACGTCTCACACCTTTTCAAATATGTGCATGCCAAGAACCGACACAGAATTCCTTTATCTAAAATGCATCTCTGAGAACCAATTTAATCGCGACACCTTTTTTTTTTATTCTTTTTTGTTTATAAATGAGGCCCAGTTCAGAGGATCCGGTGGATGCAGAGTGTAGTCTGTCATTTTTTACAGAGCAGAAGAGGCTTGCTGAGGTAAGCTGCCAAGGCACAGTTCAGTGTGCGCCTTACCCAGCCTTCCTGCGTCTCCAGCCCACGCACGGCCATGCAATAGCCCCATTACTCAGTGGAGGATGTCTAGATGCTGTGAAATCCTGTTTTTAAAAAATGTACTTGTTTGAATTCATTGTAATGTAATATATTCTTTGTTGAATGTAGTAATTAGGTATTTATGAATATATGGCTGTGATTTCAGACAAAAAAGAAAATAAAATATTTCAAAAATGGTAAATGTCAACCTTTGTCCGTTTGTGGTGCTGGTTGGTAGAACGCTAGAAAGACTCAGTTCTGTTGGCAAAGATTCTTTTTTAGATGTGTCGGCATTTAAACGTCATACCTTTAACCAATACTAACTTGCCACTGGCTTTAAATAAAGAACGTAATGGGTCTTGGTTAGAATGTGGGCGTCCTTTCACCCCACAGGACATGCATTTTTAGGTTTTAGCTTTAGTTGCCCTCCTAAGCACTGACCTCAGAGCTGGTCCTGAGATGCTGTGGTTCTGAAATATTTAGGATGGGTCAAATACAGCGCAAGTGTCCCCACAAGAACTTATATTAGACTTATTAATACATTACCATTCAGAAAAATAATGAAATGCTTTTTTCCCTTATCAGTATGAGTTTAAATTGCCCAGTATGCTAAACCTGAAATCTTATTCTAATAGGCAGACATTTATTTCATCCTAAAATTGAATCACACAGTTGTTACTGCTACTGCTATAGATTCATTTTCTTCTCTATAAATTGTCCAAAAAGCCCAGAGTGAATTCTCTAAATGTTACTACTTAAGTATATACACCTGAAATACGCAAGTTTATTGTGACACGTACAGACATGCATAAAAACGGTGCCAATTTTAAAGCATCCAAAATGACATTAAATACACACATATTTCAAACAGCAGATACATTTAAAGCTTTTCATATGCATGGGGCAATCACTCAAAAACAAAGGTAAAACTCAGTTAGCTTCGATCAACTATTAACATAAATTTGGTGAATTCAATTTCTTCTGTCTTCTGAGATCCTGGTGAGAAAGTTCAACCCTCAGTCAAAGGCTGATCAGATACTCAGTCCAAGATCCAAACCTGCTGCCTCTATCTTGGGGATCAATAGTCTGTGAACTGTCCTTTACTTGAACCAGGCTGCAGATTGGAACGTAGTTTGTACATGCAGTTGAGAGAGTCGAGAAGAAACGCTCGTATGGTGTTGATCTCCATCAGGGTCAGGTTGTCCAGCTTTAGAGGGAAGGAAGCAGAGTGAGACAGGAGACGTGGTCAGTTTTAAATAAATCTAACATTCTTTCTCCAATGACTGCAGTGAACGAGTGTGCTCACATCTGCTGGATCTTAATACCAGAGGGAAACAGGAAGCCGTACGGCCACAAGATGAGGGGATTAAAGTGTAACTGACACTGAGGGTGGCTGCTCGTCCTGCTCAACTTTACCGAATGCATGTTCAGAGCTTTTCATCTCTTGAAGATGCACAAAAATAATTACACAGTGCGTACAATGTTCTTGGATTTCAACTAAACCTCCAGTGGCCATTTGAAATTAGACCGTACATGTATGCAGCCATGTTACCAAAATCTATGCAACTAACACATTTTATTTATTGTTGATTAATCTGTTGATTATAAATCCGTATAGTCGAAAGAAAAATGACAGGTCCCATCACAGGTTCCCCGGATACCAGCTTCACACATTGCTTGTTCTTTTGGACCTCTACTCCAAAGCCAAACCATTATTAGTCCACTATCACAGCAGAGTAAGAAAACCAGCAAATATCCACATTCAAGAAGCTAAAACTACTGAATTTTGGGAATTTTTGAATGCTGGATAAGTTTCTGTCAATTGACTAATTGTTACAGCGCTCCAACATCCCAGTGTGTGACTCTTCATGGTCAGTTTTACCTTGGCATGAGCCTCCAGCTGACTGATGAAGCTGTCGGCGGAGAGGCGGAGTTTGGCAATACGCGTGTCCCAGATGTCTTTGACCAGCGTGCGGATCTCGTCTGCTTTAGGGATGTTGTCAGACGCACTACAGAGAGACACACAAACCATCATGTGATGTAGAGCGCCACATACACAGACGGAAGGTCCTAATCCTGCACGGGGGGGGGATCACTCGAGTTGAAATGACTCACTAGTTCAGCAGCAGTTTGGTCAGCTCCATGTAGTAAGGACTGGGCACAGGCGCGAATGTGTCCTCTTTCCTCTCAAGCTCTCGTATCTCCTCCAGTTTCTCTGCAAGTCAAAAACAGTAGTTTAATAAAACCCATTGCAATATGGAAGAAATTAGCATAAATGTCATTGTCTCTCTCAGACATCTCAGTCATAACAGTTCCAATTAGAGTTGTTAAAGACCTTGGGTTTTGGCTTGGGGCTGAGTGCCAAAGGAAGGGTAGAGAAGTCAGACTATGAAGAGATGGACTGATGTGTTGTTAGTTTTTGTCTTTTGTGGTATTTGTTGACAATAAGAAAACTCCAGAATAATGCCAGCCCTCATAAAAAGGTACCTGCAACCCATTTAACAATTCAAAGTGTAAATAACAACACAGACATTATGAATGATTTACATATGCAAACTAAATGCAGATCCTCTCATTGATACAATGTCTACTTCTGATTCTGGATGAATGTAGTAATCTTAAATCTCTTCTTTTTTTTTCACTTCAAATCATCATGTCTAATGCAAAACATTGCAAAATAGTCCAAAGTGATTCTATTTGTTTCAGCATTTGGAACTTTACTTTGGAATGTGAAAGCAGTGAAGAAGAAGGTCAACCTCCTGAAACTCCACAGACCACAGAGCAGAGATGAAAACACAAGTTGTGTGCTAAGCGTCAAACAAACACAAACTCTAGTGGAGATCTCACCAACATCCATCCACGCAGGAGGAACAATTCTACACTTCTGTCTCTGTTTGAAGTTAAGAGCTAGCCACACAGGAACGTCAACAGGCAGGCCGGGGTTGAAGGGACCCAGGTCCCCCTGAGGACAGACAGACAGAGTTTATTGCGCAACAATATGTTGCAGATTACAGCCGGTGCTTTGGCTTCATTAGTTGTCGTTGCACTGGTGCTTCTGACCCATACAACACACAGTGAAAGCCTGAATCCCCATTGCATGACAATTCATCATCAGACTGTAAGGTTTGTTATGCTAGCGATAGCTAGTCTCTGTTTAACCGTCTTGGCAAACACACTTACTTACCCCGATCAGATAGATCTTGTCCAAACTGAAGTTTGGTATTATCTTCACAGTCTCTTTCTCGGCGAGGAACTCCACCTCCGAGGGATCCATAGCTGTCTGTCTGGCTAGAGTCGACAGTTTAATTTCCCCAATACTTTTTTTACCCTCACATCTGCAACTGCACTTGTTCCCGCGCTGGAGCCCACATGAACGTACAAGACGTAGGATGAGACAGCTACGTCACCAACTGTCGCGCAGTGGCCACTTTGTACCGCGTGCACTTCATCCACTTCGGGTTATTTGCATGTAACGTTAATCCTCTGCTCTTGTCGTATCTGCATTTTTAGAGAATTTGTCCATTTGAAGACTTTTAATTGGCGCGTCAGTAGCCGGTTTCAGTGACGACACTGCCCATTCCTTAATTTGTCTCTTTGTCCGGCCCGGAAGGAAGAAGTGGGTCATGTGACATCAACGACAGTTGCAGGTAAGCGCCACTAGGTGGTACTATTGAGCAGACGATGAAGCCATGCGAATCAATTTTACTTTAGTAAAGGAGCGTGCTATCAAAATGTACACAGAATGTCCCCTTTTGAAATGTAATTTTTTTATATTTTATCATTATTACTTATATTAGTGTAAGTGGCAGTTTGACGTTGTTGTCAGTGTGGAGGAAACTTGAACTACTTCATATTATAGTTTCAACATAGCTGTTTAACCAATAATGTCTTTCAAAACTGTCCCTTTTGATATTTTACAAATGAGAATTTTTTTTATTTTTGGACTGTTGGTTCTGTAGTTCTGTGCTTTGTTGTCACGTGTCCCAGACAGCTAGAGATTCAGATCCACACATTAGATAATAGAAAGAGTTTATGGGACAAATCGTTGTACTGGAGACAAACACACACAGAACGGATGATTAGATCAACGACAATGGTGCCATCTGTCCACCAGGTGTCAGAATTCCCCTCCCCTCTAAATTCTAACCGTTTAAATGAGCTGCAGTAACATCTGTGGAGTAAAACCACATCTGGAGAATAGACACACAGGTAGGTATGAATGTTTCTGCAGAGGGTCACAGAGGTCAGGACTGTGCATGTGAGGGTCAACTAACCATAGTTAAACAAAGGCCTATTTAAATGTATTCATGCATTAAATGAGCCCCAAATAGATCTTGAACTTTAGCTTCAATCTGACTTAAGAAAATTGACCTGACTTTTTTGGTGAATAACATCTGTAAGAGTAAATTATTCATACGTTTGCCTGTGTTACACATATTTTGTACAATGGGTAGCAGTCACCTACAATGGGTGAGTTTTTAAACCGGAAAGACATGCAGACTAGAAATTAAACCAAATCCTGAAGCAGTCAGTAAATCAACCTTTTCAAGTGTCAAAGGCAAATAAATACAGAGTATCACCTAGTAACATAATTTACTAAATGACATGAGTCTGACAAAGACTTGGTTCCAAAGGGGATTTCATTGCATTCAGTTTATAAAATGTATGTAAAAAACGTGACATCCACAGCGTTATTTAATAGCTCTTACTGATTAATTCTAATTTGAAGTACAAAGGTAGTTCTGTATCTACATCAAGTATTGAGATGTGTTAACGTTACATATTAAATAGTAGGATTTAGAGCAGTCAATGAAGTATAAATACAAACTATTCTCTACCTCTTAAAACAGATAGAACACAAAACAAAATTCACAGATTCCTTCGATCTGATTTGACGTACCGTATTTCTGAACAAATGTTCCAGAGGAACAATCAAAAGTCAATACGCCAACATGTGTGTCATCAGAAGAATGGCATTCTGAAGTGTACCAGGAACAACAACAGGAGACATCCATCATAGACATGTTTGCATAATCATCAATAATTTAAAAGTCATATCTTTAGATAAGACAAAGATAATATCAGACAAAACATTTTTATGATTACTGCCTCCCCGGTTCATCTATATTCTTATCTTGTTAATAAATAAACTGGGCTTAACACAAACTACACCTATAATTGAGAATGTGTATCTATATATCATATCTCAGGCGTACAATCATCTCCTTACATTTTATGCTCTCTGTATGGCTACTGGCTGTAATATTAAAAGGAGGAAAAAATAGATATACTCTAGAATTTAAGTTTTTTTGCACACAACAATGAATAAACACAAACCATTGTAGGAAAAAAAAAAACACATCAAAGTTGCATTTAAATCACATAATTGCCTTCATCACCTCAGCATCACCTTGTAAAGGTGGACACATGCCAACAGAGCACATATGGCTCTTGCGCTTGAGAGATTTTGGGCCTAACCGGTCAGTGCTCCGCAGGTTCCTCTCAGTAGGAGTGGCTTTACATGGAACAAAGATCATGCGTTCAGCATTTTCGTACTCCTGTGCTACACGATAAGTAGCATCATGCATGCTGAAACGGCAGAAACATTTATCTATGTGCAGGGTACTTCGGACTGACTGGCTTAGCACAGATCCAGGACGGACTTGTTGATCACAGGGTTGGTCCAGTCATTCCTCAGATCATCCAGGTGATTGTCAAAGTCAATCAAGTTCTCGTAGGACCGGCCCTCTAACAGAGCAGATGTGATCTTCTGTGCTTCGCTCCAGTCCTCAAAACAGTCACTGGAAGGCAAAAAAACATCATTTTGGGATTAAACACCTAAAACATTATCTAGACAATGCACATTATTCTACTCGTTAAGAGAACAGAGAGGTTGTATGCCAGAAGCTGTGGTTGAGGTTGCACATATAACGCAGTCTCTAGAACAAAGACAACTTACAAGGTTACTTCTCTGCCTTTCCACTTGCTTTCATGATGGTCATAGATGTGCACGATGGGCTCAAAACAGCTCATTGTTAATCTACTGTTGTCCACCTGAGAGATAAAACAAAGAAATCACAAGAGATTTAGTAGCATACAGACCTGTTATGTATAGCTTTACACAACCACACCAGTGTCTGACATGTTTTAGGGAACTGACTACCAATTATGTATACTTTACAATGCTCACCATTACAATAAAATACAGCATTTTAGATTGTGTTTTTTCTAACATCTTCCAGGCAGTCAAGTGCATTCATTTAATCTGTACATTATTCAAAAAATATGTTAACAGAAACTTACTTTATGTATGCAAGCAGTCTGTGAACATATTGTTGCTTTTCATTAATATAACACCAACATTGAATGATGATAGTTAAAGAGCACAGACGGGCTGCTGGGTCAGTGCATGTAGGAGCTAGTGGGAGGAGTCAACATCCCAAACTTGAGAAAGCTGATTAACAGCAACCTACTTAGAAATGGTCTGCAGCTACATAACAAATACCAGATTATGGAGCTAAATGCTTGATGTGACAAATTAACCTATTTCAGATTGTCAGACTGCAAATACATGTCTACATACTGAACTAAAGGTAGGATGAACACATTTGTTAAACTAAAAGAGCAAAATCAGAGTCAGCAGTAAAGCATTTGCATAACTTCCAGTAAGTGGATCAAAACATATAATTCATTGACACCGGTCTAAATCATTTACTGTTACCATAACAATTGCTGCTTCGCTAAAGTTCTCAGAAATCCTGGCAGCCACTTTTTCTGCAACTTGGTTTGGTCTGCAAGAGAAGAGGACCAAAAGTAGTTTGGGGCATGGTTTATTACTAGTTGTTTTCTTGGAACAGCAGGGTGTTTGTGTCCATTTTGTATCGTCTGTACCTTGAATCCTGTGAGCGTTCATTGGCTTGATAATATCCAGCAATGACGTAATTATTTTCTTTACACCAAGTATCAATCTGAGATGAAACGTGAAAGAACAGGACAGCATAGGTCAGACCAACAACAGAAAAATGTCCACTTTATTTGGGACACAAAGCTACAAGGAACTCTTTCTAAAACGGCCATGCAATAAACTTAATGTTTATAGAGTAGTTAGTGGTGCTATTTCGGTAAACTGCAAGGTGATTGTAATAGTTAGTGGGGAACAAGGGGCGCACGATATTGAAACCACCTGTTAGTAAGGCAGTGCCATTTAGCGCACCACTAACTTCAGCCTACCAAATAACCACTATAAACGATTTAACGATAACAAAATCAGTACATTTAGTTTTGCAGCACTTGTGTATCCAATAAACGTGGCATTGTTTGTTTTTTTACTTTACGGCTACTTACCAGTGTTAAAGCTACTTCTAGCATTGGTGCCAGAGCGAGAGTACCGTGAAACAGAGGCACACAGTCCACACACAAGATGGGTTCACCGTGGCTGTCTTTCTTTTTCTCCTTCGTCTTCTCTGCCACCAACAATCCATTCACGGCGCAGTGAGAGTACTTCCCAGCATGTAAAACCATTTTACAGTAAGCCTGACTAGTCAGCTGAATAGGCATGTTGATGAGAAAATCGGCGGAATCGGTGAAAAGAAAAATAGCTCCTAAGAAGTTGAGTGGCTACACGATGAGACGGGACTGCTCTCTGCTACGGTTAGCTAACGTTATGCCAACAGAAAAGTAGATATCTACCTAAGCAGTCACCTGACTGACACGGACATGTAAGCGTTACAATTATCTAAAATGACAATAGTCTTTTCTACGCAAGATTCAATCCGGTGTTACGAAATCTAAGCAAATATTGCGTCCACCTTCCTCTCGTTCCTGCAGCACCGGTGGTGCCGTAAATGAAAATGGACATGCCGTAAAATCAGATCGCAAAGCATCATCCATCCGGTCTGTTCGACTCCTCGTAACACGATTTACGTATTTCCGGTCACGATCAAACTTCCTTTAAGAGCGTCGGTGTTCGGGTGCAAGGAAGAGACAGGAGGTTGTATTTTTTTTTTTTTTTACAGCAATAGCCTTCTTCTAACCGTGTAGAATTGCATCACACTTTATAACTAACACACATTGTGACATTGTACATATTTAACGGGAAGTAATGGCCCAACGTTAAGTGACAATTTCAACCGAAATAATCAGTTGTTCACGAGTGACTTTGTCAGATTGGACGGAAGCGAGGACGGGCTAATCTACCGGGTAGCTTTAGTTAGCTTGTAGCATCAGATTTGTGAAGGCAGATAGTTTGGTGTTACAGTGTCTGTCATGCGCTCATATGAATACAAACGAAGCAAATGTGAAAGTATTGTGTGAATTATACAGTACTGGCTCATAGAACCTTGTATTTCAGTGATTGTTTTATTTGGGCGGTATGACCTTGTGTGTGCAGCTAACGCTAACATTAGCTTTGCTTTATAACTAACGGAAGACCTTTGGTTGGGAACAACAACAACGCAATCTAACCTATATACAGTCTATGAATTTAACCTAACGCACGTGCAAAGATATAGTTTGTTTAATGCCTTCGACGTGACTTAATGTGACTGTATGTAAAACATCTGTCAAATGCAGGAATCATATTATATTATAGATTTGCAAACTTAACTGTTCTTAAATATCCAACACCGGCTATGTGATCTTAGCATACGTTTATCAATGTATCTTAATATTTTATATATGTGGTCACCAGAAGAAACATGATAAAGTTTGAATATATTTAAGTTTGCTAATATCTTTCATATCACCTTTTCCACAGAATGCTAGCCACCAGAGCCCTTCGCCTTGTTGGCAAACGTGCCATTTCCACGTCTGTCTGTGTTCGTGGAGAACATGGTAAGAGCGACTCAAACTGACTCTATTTTTGGCGATGGGATAACTATAGAGTTTGTGCCTCATATAATCATTGCTTTTTATGATTTAAAACTCCTACATCAATGATTACCTTTGTACCACAGAACCAAAAAGCGTGAATTTAAAATAAATACCTCGTGACCTTTCCATAATGACAGTTAACCTCCTGCTTTTGGTGTATGTTTTAAAGTAAAGCAAAAACCCTCAACAAATTAGTTTATAGTGGGGCTAGAATTCAATGAAAATGTTTTCCCCCCCAAAAATGATTAAGTGTTCATGTTACTTTATTTACACAAAGATCACTTTTTCTGTTAGTCCCAACACATTTCCATTCTGTAATGTGCTTCAGTCACGTAAGAAGACACCTCTACTCTCCTCCAATCTCTTAACAAACTGACACCGTAGCTAGCTATGTACATCTGTCACTTTGCTTAAGTTGGATCCAAGCCAAGAATATGTGCCAGTGTACAGCTGAGTGTTTTTATCAGCATACTTTCTAAAACAAAACAGTAATAATTATACACAGATGTCAGAAAAGGATGGCATGCTTTAGGGAATTATGTGATAGTGAAACTTATTTGTTACGGCATTCTTTGTCATCTCCTGCAGGTGTTGCTAAGGTAGAGAACTACACTCTCCCTGCCTACTTTGACAGGCGGGAGAATCCCCTCCCAGATGTCTGCTATGTGCAAACCCTGAGTCCAGAGCAGGCGTCCCTGAAAGAGAAGGAGAAGGGCGCCTGGGCTGGACTCTCTGATGAGGAGAAGATTGGATGTATGTTTTTTTATTTTTTATTATTATTTTTTTTTAAATGCTCCAATGTTCATAATTATTGGTCAAACTGATTTTGTTGTTGTCAGATGTCCTATTAATTTAGTGATGTGTTAATGGTAAAGTCATTTTTCATCTATTACAATTGTAACTATCTAGATTTTGTGTTTCCAATGTTTAGTGTACCGCATCAGCTTCAAACAGAGCTTTGCTGAGATGACCCAGGGATCGCAAGAGTGGAAATCTGTGGTTGGAGGGATGTTTTTCCTAGTTGGCTTCACTGGCCTGGTTGTGCTCTGGCAGAGAAAGTATGGTATGTCTGCCAACAAGTGTAATGGCAAGATTTATAATTATGTGTCTGCAAAACTGTTCAAGATTTGATGTAGTGAGGCCTCTTGTTTCCAATTCAAACAAAGTGGAATGCAATTATCTGTGTTACACTTGCTTGATGCAGTCTAATTAAGCATACTACTTAACACATATTGTCTCTTTGCAGTGTATGGACCCGTCCCACACACATTTGCGCCCGAGTGGAAAGAGAAGGAGCTGCAGAGGACATTGGACATGAAAATGAACCCAGTGGAGGGATACGCATCCAAGTGGGACTACGAAAACAAGCAGTGGAAAAAGTAAAAGACCCATAAGACCATAACCCACTTTAAGATAAAGGCAGACCAACTCAAAGATACAAGAATACCTATATTTCTGTATTTATCAATTGTTCACATTACCTCCGTCTCTGCATTTTGGAAGGCCTCTTCCTCTTATGTTCATTGTGTATTATAGAAATAAAAACACAAATGGTTAAACTGATAAAACTTCTCCATTTAATTGTGTTAACTCTGTGACTGTTGTGAAAATACTGCCTTTACATTAAATCACTGTTTCATGTTTCAATGATTTGATCATTTCAAAATGTTTAAATGCCAGCGTGTCTTTACTAGTTGGTAATCTTATCGGTTACTCTAACATGTAATATTACTAGAAATTAATTTTAAAAATAGCCTAAAGTAGATGTTCAGGGGCTCTCCACAACAAACTGTTTCTCTGTTGGTTCAACCTTGACAAAAATAAATGTGACCGTGTAGTCATCTCTAGGTGATTGTAAAACTAAGCTGGTGGGTAGTGTATGAATACCCAAGAGCATCGTTTACCAAGGGGATGGTGGGACATTTCCTCACTTCAAGTTTCAGATTGGTTTTGTTACCCAAAAAAGTATAGCTGAATCTATATTATTTACAGTTAGGAATAATATATTGTCCAAAAAGACGCCATACCTTTGTACACGCAAAGAGCTGTAGGTTAGCAGCAGCAGCATTTCCTGTTGACATTACTGATGAATTGTCGAATTGAAATGTTCTTTGCCAATTCCACAATGTGATTGTCATGAAAATCAATATTACATGCGCTGAAAAGCCAAAGTATATGGTTGTGGGTATAGTTTGCAAGAGGGATTCCGTTTTTGTCCATTCTATGAAGATACAGCTTCTTTATAATGTCTCCAGGTGGATTCAGGGTTTCCTCATAATCTGCACGTCTAGATCCCAGGTGGTCTACACATGAGGGGTGTGGGACGGTACCGCTGAGCTCACGGCCACACGCTGTGATGTCACTTACCGGATGAACCCGCAGCTGCCGTCGTTTCACGTCAAAAACAATCCGGAAGATGATGCAGCGTGACGGAACTGTTGTTGGGGGCAGAGAGCGTTGAAGCTGAATTGACATGTCTGTGGTTTTAAGGACGGTGGTGGGACTTAACAATGTTGTTGAGTAGAAGACAAACACAGATAGTTTTATGACTGAAGCCAGTCAAGCGTCGGGGTTTGGATTCAGAGTCCATGTTAAAATATCGTAGCAGTGTTCGCGCATCGCACACTGGGTCAGAGTCATCATGGGCAATGGAATGAATAAGGTAGGCTTTGGTTTCGTTTCATGTACAGGTGTTCAATTGTTGTCTGTGGCTTTTTAATGGTAAATTCCGCAAAGTGTAGCTGGTAGCTGCGTGCCTCCCCTAGTGTCGTCATTCAATCAATCACGTGACATGTTTTCCTCTCTCCCACACTGATATGACATAAATGGAAATAGACCAGAGACTGCTTTTTGGATAATGAGTGCAGAAGCCGTAAGTGCGGCAGATAGTTAACCTTTTGAATGTTTCATTCATGTTCAAACATCAACCAATATTTTAAAATAATAATCCTCTGGGTTGAGATCTGATGACATTAGGTCATCTGGATTCTTATTTTTCTAGATTTCTGATTCATTCTTATGATTGTGTGATGATACCGAACCCAGGGCTGCTGTGGCTGACCTCTGACTCTTTGAGGGATTCATGCAACATTACTCTGAGGATCAAATCAATAGATTATTGCAACATTGTTATTCTTTATTTTATCTCTCGGCCCAATTATGACTGTGGTATTTTTTAACCTACCAAATTACACTGATGCCCATTGCATTAGTTAGGCAATAGAAAGGTAGAATACATTTGAACACCGCATGTTGAACAAAAACGAGTAAATTTGAAATTGCTTTGCACAAGCGGATAAATTGGTCATCTGTATTTCCATTCATAATTGCCACAGTGGGCCCGCCATACGTTTTATTAGTGTAAATCCAGCTCTTAATTATCCTCATACACCTTCTGCTTCACGCTACTAGTTCCAAAGTACAGCAACACTCATCACTTTGTCCTGATAATCATGCATCGTTGCTTCAGGCCTTGTATGGCTGTAGGGAATGAATTGCTGGTACTTGGTCCTTAAGCCCTAAGCCTTAAATCCAACCTGGCTCAACCCAGGACATTTGTTCCTTTTCAAGTGAAGATTTTGAAGCTAGACTGTTCTAATATCTAACCTGAATGCAACATGTCTGTGACTGCTGCTTCCCAGGTTGTCGATGGGCTCTACCTTGGAAATATAAGAGGTAAGACAAACATGATGCAACTTGATTTGATGTTTGTAAATGTGATACATGCGTAGCTGGGTCAGGTTAGGCTTTCAGTACCAAAGGCAGAAGGCCACCATTGTGGGCCATCAATGCGTGGAGGAATGAGTGATGGGCGGATGGATACAGTAGAATATCACAACACCTTACCGTTAGTATTCTTAAACATATTGCTTTGTTTTGTAGACATTTTAATGCAGCACAGCATTAACAATATGGACAAACAGTTTGACAAACACATTTAGCATTTTGCCCATATTCACTGTACAATGGTGAAAGGTTTTAACTATCAAACATCAGATGTTGTTGCTGAAAATAGTTCTTCTGTCAAAGATATATTTCAGAGTAACGAGATGCAAAGGCCTCGTTGACCAACGACAGTTTAAGATAGAAAAGGGTGGTGCCTCATGTCCAATGCACAGTCCTCTGTGTGTCCCTCCCTGGCCCCGAACAACCCCATCCCAGCTAATGTGGCACTTGCAGGTTTCTAACTTTAGCTGCCGCGATGATCTCCTCACATGACGGCACATTGTGCATTGTGGCTAAAATTAGTTTGAGTGACGGGAACAAGTGACCACAGGGCTAACTGTACCAAATGATGTCGCGGGAGAGTAAACAGTTAACAGACCAGCCTCTGCAGCAGTTAACAATCAAACTGGTTGTTGGTGTAACAGTCACTAACATGACCAGTGAAATATATTCCTCTTTCTCTTTGTCCCAGATGCAGAAAATAGAGAAAGCCTTTCTAAGAATGGCATCACCCACATCCTGTCCGTGTACAACAATGCTAAACCTGTGTTTGAGGTTCGTGGAAAATCCATGTTGGTTGGGTCAAACTATCTGTACTTTTTGTGAAAACTTTACATTGAGATTTTGGTATGACTTTGCATGTAACAATGTGATGTATCATGTCAGCCAGCTGGGGGCGGTGATGAGTTACGGTTGGAGCGATCGAGTATTGTGCCTGAGATGGGCAGTTTACATGCTTACTTGTGTGTGTGTTTACACACAGGAGGCAATAACCTTAGAAACAATGAGACGTTTCTTTAGCCGCTCTAATGTAGTGTAATTACTTGGCAATGACTTAAATGTGATGTATTTAATTCCTGGGCGTTAAATGTATTATTCAACACTGTGTTTCTGAGTGTGATATTTGTAGCAGTGATTTATTACAGAGGGCCTTGTTATCCATTGTGCCTGAGCACAGCCCACACCATGTTCAGCATGTCACATCCAGGTGTCAGACAAATTCAAGTGTTCAGTCTGTTTCTAATGCTGGTCTTGAACTACTAAAATACATATTACCTTCGTATTAATTAGAGCCCCCGAAAGCATTAATAGTTCAGAAGTTTATTGAGGGACTAGACCCACCTTAAGCTACACATTTACACAATAAATTATTCTGGGTTCCAGACCTAAAAGATATTGGGCTCACGTGAGATAGGTGTGACAGATGCTCGCCTGCAAACCTATACCTGGGCTGTAATTTCAGTCAATAATATCATAATAACGTAGGGGAAGATTTACAGGTAATATTCAAACATGTATGTATGGCCTATGTTCTTCAATTTAGTTTCAGTTGTTCTGCATGTATGTTTTTCAGGACATGACGTATCTTTGTATTCATGCAGCTGATGCTTCCAGCCAGAACCTGTGAGTAAGCACATACGCACACACTCGGGCACAGATCATACCTCAGATTGTTAAAGTCATTTTCCGTGTGAACTTCGGAAGCGCTGATGAGTCAGGCAGTATTATTTCAACACAATCGCCCTCCAGATTGTGGCACTAGGGTGTGACGGCTGAATGCAAACCGTTAGAAATATTGTATGGGGACTTTTTACAGTTTAGAAAACCGATTTCTTTTTTTTGAATTACATGATTCATGTTGATAGTTCTTTGAATTGTACTCCTTATCTCTTGAGCTTTTAGATATATTAAGTAAAGTAGATCCTGCAACATAGAATTAAACATGGAATATTCCTAAAGATAGAGCACTAAATATATGTGTGTATATATGTATTTGTGTGTATATATGTATACATACATATATACACACACAAATACATCATACATACATATATACACACATGTGTATATATATATATATATATATTGGAGATAGAGAGAAAATAGTGTGTTTAATGTGTCATTGTTCATCAGGACGCAGATTCGGTGTTGAAAGAGGCATGAGCTGTCTCTCCACCCTTGCAGCGGCTGCTAACACAACGCATTAGTCATGGCATTTGTTATTTTCTTGGTAGGGTCTTTTGACCTCGTGCAACACTAGCAGTAGTAATTAAAGACTTGACGCTGGCTAAGGGAACACAACAGAAGCGTCAATCATGTCTTGCAGTTTGAGCACCTATGCCGAAGGGCAGTCTAACGGCTTGCGACTCCTGTTGATGATCCACTTTGAAGTCGGAGCTGGTGAGGCATTTTGTCGTTGCAGCTGTTTTGGTGCCTTCCACTGGTTAGTTGGCTAATTGGACAGACAAGAGGCGTGATCTCAGAAAGTGTTGCATAAATCTCCAATATTTAAATCTCCATATTAAAATGGGGAGAAAGACGAGGAAAAAGTGGGGACATTTTGATGCAAGATGAATAATTAACCTGCTGACAACGTAGGAAACAAAGATCAGAGGCACCAGAGGAAGGAAAGCCTAGAGTGACATCTGGCTGTTGGTCTCGACCCCCTCTGTCACAATCACTGGTCTGACTGACGGGAGTGGTGAGGCCAACTGACGCAACCCGTGCTCCCACGCCAGACAGGGAGCCTTTGTGGCCAGGTCTGATTGCCCCTCCCATCTATAAGATCCACAGCAGGGACGGTTTTTCTCATGTTGACTCTTTTTTTTGGAGCAACTGTAGCAGTTGGAAGCTGTCTGAAAAACCTTAAACTTCCTTAAAGCTTGTGTGTCTGTACTTTGGGATGGATGTCAGTAAGTCAGGTTCATTTGTATAGCCCTAAATCACAATTACTGTCTCAATAGGCTACATCGCTTACGCTATGAACGACAAATAAAGAAGATGACTAAAATGACAACCCACCAGAGCAAGGACAAACTCTCACAAAACTGTATTCGATAAATCTTGGTCAGGGCTTCAGAAATATCCATTTCTATGATAGTTAGGGATGTAGTGGGTCACGAGTTGCCTGTCAATGTTATTGTAAAGTTGACACGCAGTGCAGTGATGTGATGTCATTCCTTCTGAATTAATACAAGATATTTAATTACCTTAAATGTTGATTTGATGTATTTGCTGACGTGTACATGCACCTGATTGTGGAGGGTCAGGGATTCCCCTTCTTTACGTTCTCATGACAAGCCTGCTATGGTTTTAATGCACAGTGTGCACTGACCATGAAGGTGTAAACTCATTTGCATCAAACATTTTCAAAATGAGACATGCATTTGTGCAAGGAGTCTGCATGTCCACCATGCTGTACTTGGTTTATAACTAAGATTATGCCTTTGTTTTGTGTTGTGTTCAACAGGATTTATTTTGCGTATCGATAATTCGATTGGATAAAACATCAACATGCCATAGAATTGCACCAGCTATGTTTTCATTAGGAATTGACATTAGTTCAACAGTTTGTTTCAGTATTATTCTCTATCTTCAACTGGTTAAAACCTCAAATGTTCTGCATATTCAACAAGACAGCCGGAAAGCTCTGTGCTAGGAAGACAGAACTAAGTGCTTAGGAGACATCTTTTGAAGAGGAGTTTGGATCTCAGGAAGGAGGGAAAAAAAGTACCGGTATAGTGGCAGTCGATCTATTTTCGCCCCAGTCTGTTACTCTGTCTGCTATTGAGTAACCAGCATCTGCTCTCAGGAGACAGTGCTATCAGCCATGCACTTCTTGATAATGCAAAACAACATCAGTGCTTCCTGACAGTGAACAAGTAGGATATTTGAGGAGCAGTTGCACCCCAGTGTGCTGCTTGATGTTCATTTATATTTCAAAAAGCCTACAATTCTCAGGATTTCTGTGATCTTAAGCAATGCGCTCATTTTTGCTTGTGTTTTTGGGGTTTGGGAACAATAGAATTTGAATTGTGTTTTTGTGCTTTTTATTGGCTTGCATATTTGAGAAGCGTCTTACGAGTGTGTTTGACACAACCTCAGTATGAGTAATACGTTTTTAGTTTGGAGGACAGAAGCATTTCAACATGAGCGTTCCACCATAAGGCAGGAGGTTCATTTCTGTGTTTCTGATTTACTTTTGTAGACAGAGAATGAATGAATGAATGTTGGAGCCTGATGTTATTTTGCAGATAGACAGAAACCAGGACAGTTACTTCCCTTGTCTGTCCCTGCTGTCTGAGCTTTGGTCTACCACAGATTTTCAGTTTGAGCAGACCTGACCTTTTTCTCACATGACAAATTGGAGTAGTTAAAGATAAATCCAGACTCCTCGACATTGTAACAAAAACCTATCAAAACTAACTGACCTATTCTAGGACCTGCAGTTTCCACAGTCAAAATCAGAACAGCATCAGGTTATCGTAATTTCAGCAACTTATTTGAAACACAAAGTCTGGGCCTCAACACAGGAGTTTCAGTTCAAGGTGTGCTTTCTCATATCCTTTACTGTGGAGTCTATTTTAGCTTTACAACATCACTCCACCTTAGCAAAAACAAGCCACTTTCCTGATTTAATGAGCAATAGTTCAAATGCTATTTTTTCAAAACATTCATTTCTTTATTTTGTACTGCTAAGCGCAGAAACAAATGTGCTGTATAAAAGTTCCTTTGTTGTCCTCTCTCTCTCCAGATTACAGCATTTTAAAGAATGCATCAGCTTCATCCATGAATGTCGCCTGAATGGTGGATGTTGTCTCGTTCACTGGTAAGCTTTTCTGTTTAGATCTGCCTCTTCCTGGCCTCTGGGTTGTCAAGACATGCCGTGTTCATTGTGGATGTAGGCTTGTAGTAAGCCTTTAAAGGACGGAACCAAAAACAACCCTGAGATTTAAAAAAAAAAAAACTGCTCAGTACCCGTTCTGTTATTTACCTCTGATCAGAAAGAAATAAGGTGCTAAACATGAAGTTGCCTTATGACAACAAGCTGTGTGCTTTGCTTTGCTGCAGCCTCGCAGGTGTGTCCCGCAGCACTACCATGGTGGTGGCCTACCTGATGACTGTCACCCACTACAGCTGGGATGAGTGTCTGTCTGCAGTCAAGGCTGTTCGCTCCTTTGTCGGCCCAAACTATGGCTTCCAGCAGCAGCTGCAGGAGTACCAGACGGCACAACTCTCGGAGGTAAACGCACAGATACCCACAGAGAGTATCCAGCCCCCTTTTACAGTTTGCAGCCGAAAGTCAAAGGGATTTTAAATTGCAGTCTTCAAGATTTTTGACTAAATATTCCACATTTTATAATGTTTTCCTCACAAGCATAGTTCTAGCTCTAGCTGTACGATATATTAGCATTCTGTAAATGTGACTTCTCACTTGTCTGATATTAGGAATTTAACCTCCACAGCTCTGTGAAGCTCAGTGGACTTCTTTTATTTCCATGATCTCACACTATTGGGGACAACGTCCTGCCCTACAGTGGTCATAGTTGTCTACTTTCACTTTAAGGAAGGCCACTTATAGGAAATATCAGTTCAAACTTGGTTTCATTTCCAATCTGAGTTGGAGCATTTTTTTCCCATGCAGACAACATGCTGAACAACGTACCATAGAATACATGCAATATGCTTTCATTGAAAATACTGGTTCAAGACCACAATGGCTTCAAGTCATCGGAAAACTAGGACGCTGTGTTCAAATATTATTCAAACACTGTGATCCCATTACAGTGGCACTGACGCAGCTGCTGAGTAGAGAAGGGGAACTGCAGGGGGTTTGCTCGGATTGCATTGGCTTTGTACTGCTCATCACGTGTGCAGTGTTACTGTCAGCATCTTGCAACATAACATGACTGAAAAAACGCTCATTGTTTGTAGATTTTGCACTGATTTCGAGGATTTAAAGGGAAACGGTCTTGCTTTTTTTGTGCGTTCCCACATCTGTGAATCCTCAGATAGAAAGTGAGGAATCCTGAAGACAACAGTGTAGTTTAGTCACTAATGCAGCAGTAAAACCTGTGAAATGCACTGAAGTTCACATCCCATAACTGTCTTCTTGCCGGTTCAATGAAAGGGAAAAAAAGTGTCAACTTTGTGGTCTAAAAACATACTGTAATAGTCCAGAATGGGGTGTGAAAAAAGTCTCCCAAAATTATTCAAATTGGGAAAGAAGGCCAGAGAATAACATTTATAAAGAGCTAAAAGACTGATAATGACTATTGTTGGCTGCTTATATTCAAGATATTATAATGGACTGTACATGTTTAGTTGTTTTTAAAAGGACCAAAAAGATTTGTTCCCTTCCAAGTGTCTTTGTTCTGAAGTAATCCGTCTGAACCTGAGCCTCCCCACAGTTAACTATCGGCCTCAAATCCACCTTTAATCTCAACTTCAAGGTTATGATTTGAGCTCTAACAGAACAAATCTCACTTTGTGGGAGTGTTACCTGACTGTGATGCCATCCCCTTTTGATTTTGACACATTTGACATCAAACTTTATATCTATCAAAGTGTTAGTCATGCAGAAGACTTGAAAGCACTTTGCAGTTCCGAATAAGATGCATTTTCTTTTTAAAGATGACACAATGACAGTTTGCACTTGATATCAGTCTGCTGATCTTATCTTTATACTGTGCCTTTGATGATGCATTTCTTGATGTTTATGAGTCAGTGCTGTACTCCTTTGGCTTGAAGGTGGGAAGGAACATGTATTTAACTGCATTGTATTCTGTATGTCGTATGTAATATTTATGAATAACTCCCTTTACACAAACATTCTGCTCATAGTGTTGTCAAATTATTTATTAACTTAAAGGCAACATAAAAGGCAAGCGTAAAGCAACAGTGGCGTGTGAAGTCAGTAATTTCAGCAGTGCATGAGTGGAAAGTGTGCGTGCAATGTTGTATTGTGTAGAAACAAACTATAATCTCAGGCAGGAGAGAGGGACCAACTGAGACTAAAGAGGGTTTATAACGGAGTGCACTGACACACAGGGCCCATGTGTTGCCGGTGTTGCTGATCTGGTAGACTTGAGATTCAGAGTCCGCATGGAGTAGCTCCACATGTCAGTTCATTGATTTTTAGCATTTCATGTAACGTATTGAAGCTTCTGGACTGAGTGTGTACTCATAAATATTAGCCATGTTTGTAATTGTAATTTGTCTGGTCTGTCAATGTTCCATGGATTTTCAAGACGAGAGAAATACAGTAACGTAACTCTTTTTAAAGAAAAGTGTAACCGTCTGTCCTCCCATCTGTCAAGTTTTGATTCATCACCTCCTACTAAGAAGAAACTGAGTATATGGATTATTATTTCATGACACATTTTATATTGTAAAGTTCAGTTCAAACTATTCAATCATCTTTGTACTCACAGTTGTATTTTTGGACCCTTTTTATAAAATGAAAACGTATTTAGAAAACAAGTCAGATCCAATGTGATCAAGTTAATTCAAGACTTATGACAGCAAAGTTATGTGGCTTCATGACAAACAGACCCAAGACATCAAGCACAGATCACATCGTACACAGAATATATAGTATGCAAATTCTGTTTAAAGACACTGCACGGTCTGTGTGTGGTACCACATTTCAAATGTCTCCATTGACATTTTTGTTTTTTGTAGATTTATAGCTGTGAACTAAATAAAATGTTGCCTGTCAAAGCCATTACATGTTTGCGTGAAATGTATAGTCAGTAAGATGTTAAATAATGTCTGTTTTTGTCTGTCCTCTTGTCCCCAGTACCGAACATGGTTACACTCCAGTTTCCAGCCGAGTCCATTTAATGACCAGGAGCAGGTGGGTGCCCTGCTGAGCCAGTACACAGAGCAACAGGAGAGCCAGCGCAGAGGAGCAGACCGACGCCGGGCGAATCAGGATGTAGGCGTCTCTGCTCGGCTGTCAGACCCTGCTGATCCTGAAAGCAGCAGCTGAAACATGGGCCCCTGATCATGCTAAAGTCCTGCCCAAGGCTGTCTGTAAATGGCAGTACCTATCATTCTGTACTCGATTCCAAATCAACCCCAAGTTGTATCCAACTTTAAGGCCTTTGTACAACTCTGAAAGCATAAGATGAAATATCTTTCATACTTTAATTACAGCTGTCAAATCATTTTAATCTATGGAGGTTGTTTTAGAATTGGGCCACAGACTCTTATCAACTACCTACTTTCTTGCTCATTTAACTGAGTACAGCCACAATCGGGGTATCGGTGCTCTCAGACGCCTTACTCTAAATACTTCAGCACCTTAGCCATGATGAATGAACTACACTCCCATGTGGACTCTTTACATTGTCCAGCTTGGTAGCCTTAAATAAGTGACTGATTATGTTGCCATAAAGGAACACTTAATCTGCCAATTATTCTAAGCAGTTATTCTGACATGTACCAGCTTGTGACCTGTCCAGGCTCTTAATGGTACACTCTTTGATCAACACTGAAGCTGGGGAAGTTGGCATATAATTGCCGGGCTGACAGCATACAATTTGTTATGTGCATCCTACGGAAAGCAAGCGCTACTGCTTGCCTGTCATATGTGTAAACACTATTGGCTTTGCAATTACCAGTAAAACACACAGTAAACAAATAATGGTCATGGTGTTGTTCACAAATACGCTTACCGCTTCATGCAACTAGGAGTAACATCTGGAGTAAGTTTCCAAATTGGTAAAATGTTCCTTTAAATAATACATAGCAGGTTGAGATGGGAAGCTACATAAAGCGTTGCTGAATTAAACCACAATTACGTATGTACATATATAACTATAATGCGAAAGTCTTCCTGATTTTACTGAATCTCTGATTTATCTTTTTATTGTGACAAAGCTGATTTATACGTTATGGGTGTTCTAGATGAATGGCGATAGCCAATTCTTTTAACTGTATTTATGGTGTTTTTTGTTTGTGTTTTATAATAAAATGAAGTGGAAATGCTAATAAATCTGTGCTATCATCACTATGGTATGTGTCTGTGTATGAGTAAAGGTAATTCTGGGCAGAAAAGATTACTACGTGTTATTGTATTTCACAGCTCACGTCTAGATAAGCTGCTTGACAAAAAAGGAGAAAGCAGAATAGCTTTTCTTGAATGTCGGTCCACGTTGACGATTTGAGAGGTTCCTGGGTTGTAGTCGGCAGATCCCCTGCTAAAGCTGCTTTATACTAACCCATGTTGTGCAGGTTCGTGAAACAAAACCTGTGTTGTACATGTTTTACTACCAGACAAGAACTATCAACGATAAACAAAAGAAATGCTTCATTAAACACCGTGAGTTTGTCTTTTAATTAAAAAAATGAGTTAATTACACAACAGAAATTACAACAAAGCATTTTATCTAATTGTCAATGAAATATATAATTCTACATTTTATACACAATATAAGAAGACTTCACAGGAACAGATCAACCAGTAAAAGTGAAATCAAAACCATATGTAATGAAAGAGTTATTATGGATTACCTGATAATTAAGAAGGTACAATTAGTGGATGGTATTGCTCAGCAGCTGTATTACTCAAGTGGTGAGCGATATAATCTGCCACCAGATAACATTACTACTATACAGTGACTTTGAATGGCTCACATTATTGGACTGTGAACATGCCTAAATCAACAACACAATTCATATTTTCATTCTCTCGTTGGTGCTGAGACATCAAGTCTACTGAAACTTGTCAGAAATGCATCGTCAACGTTTTCACTTTCTGAAGAACATCAACATGCTCTCAGAAAAAGGGATACATAGTCACTTGTTTCCATGGAATTCATTTCTGTGGGGGAGGCCAGTGGGGTTGTATTCACATCACGTTAGTGTTTTTGGCTTACAAATTGTAATGAAGTTAAATTGAAATGTATTTGTAGAATATTCCCACTAACCATATGTGCTAACAGACCTTTCATGGCTGAAAAGATGAATTGTGATTAGGCTTTACTATGTGTATATGGTCAGGTGTCGTGGTCAGGGGAAAAATACCTGTGGAAAACTAGAACCTGAGCTAATGTCTTCAAATCACTTGTTGTGTCCAATTAATCGCCTAAAACTCCAAAATGATTGATTCACTGTCACATAAGACGAAGAGAAACCGAAAACCCTCAAAACTGAGAAGCTGAAATATGGGAATGTCTGCTTTAAAATGACAAAATATATTGAATGTATTTTCTGTCAATCAAATAATCAATGAATTGACTGATGTAGTTGCTCAGTCCCAAAATAATATTACAGGGATGATATGACTTTATGGAGGATAGACATTATTAAATGGTAACTTGCTCTGTTAAAAGAAACCATCATTTATATGATGTATTATCATTACTGGATTGGCGTTTGACCCATGAGCCGGATTTTTTAGCCCAGTGTGAATCCTTCTGATCACAAGCACGGATATTATTCAGAACAACATTTTCCTAATTACTATTCCACCATCATAATTAATAGACAAGGTTGTCTCCTATGACATCTGCCATCAACCTACTGAACCAGCATGCAGATCTGTATAGATAGTGTACCTGATCTATGTTTCTCAGCAGTAACCTACTGAGTGGGTGTCAGCGGGACACATCACCTTGAGTTAGACCGCAGAAATCCCCCACAGCACAGGGTAACTTGTGACTCTCCGGGTTTATTCAGCGCCCCGCATCTGCGGAACTATTCGCGTGGGCAGCAGCTTTACAACCTTCGATTCTGTCAGGCCATTTCTTGTAAATGCCCGCAGTTAGGAGAAAAAACTCTTCCGGAATGGGGAGGTCTACTGAAGCTTCAGCGCACTCATTGGTCAGCGTGATGCAGCGTTGTCAAATCATGTCCCAGTGATCTCATTCATAACACGGAGAACAATAAACTCGATTGGCATGTGAGAGGCTGAAGCTGAACTCACTTGATTAAATCTGACAGGCAGCCATCCATCAGCGTCTCAGGATAACAGCGCAACCAACTGTAAGTGCTTTTACTTTTGATTTCTACTCTAAGTGGTGAACGTTGTAGAATACAATACACGTTTCGTTTTACATACTATCATTAATTGTATCCTCATCATTTAGGTACAAGGGAACAATCCAAAAACAACTTTTCTCCAGCAAGATGTCAAACTCGGGAGGTCGGAGACTGAAGCAGTGGCTGGTGGAGCAGATCCAGAGCGGGCAGTACTCCGGACTGCAGTGGGAGGATGAAAGCCGCACTATGTTCCGAATTCCATGGAAACACGCAGGGAAACAGGATTACAACCAAGAAGTAGACGCGTCCATTTTTAAGGTATGACAGCACTCTCGTCTAGTCCCGTCGATAGAACAGGCTACTGTAGATTTTGGTTTTACGCAGCGCTGTGCGTAAAAGTAAAACTTGATCACAAATCTTGAGTCTTGAGTTCTTTTGTGGTCCGATGGAAATAATCAGTTATACCTTTACATTTCATTGTTGTAACTTGTTTGTAGCATATCAAACTTAATCCTTCCTCACTTTAACAAAATTGAATACATTCATTTTATTTTTAGATAGTAATACAGCGAAAGTCATGTAAAGCACCAGTGTTATTTTAATATAAAATATCAATCTGTAAGTGTTAAATTGTAAATGCCAATATTGTTATTAATGTAAATCAGACTTCATCTTTTTCTTTCTCTTTCTTTCTGAGAGTTGAAAAAAAATGTTTTTCTTGTAGCATCCAACATCAGTCTAATATTACCATAGACCATATTTAATATTTTGTTTTTCCCTCCACAGGCCTGGGCTTTGTTTAAAGGCAAGTTTAAGGAGGGCGACAAGGCTGAGCCTGCAACATGGAAGACCAGACTCCGCTGTGCCCTGAATAAAAGCCCTGACTTTGAGGAGGTGACAGAAAGGTCGCAGCTGGACATCTCTGAGCCCTATAAAGTCTATCGCATTGTACCCGAGGAAGAGCAGAAGAGTAAGTTCGTGAAAAATGGATCTGTCCTGAAAGTCAGCATTAATGACCTTTAACAGATGTTGCATAGTGCTATCATTAGAATTGCCAGCGCAGTGCATGTTGTGCCATTAACCGAGTCTTCGTGTATTCTTCTTTCACCTACAGATGGCAAAAGCTCAGTGATGACCATGACAGCTATCAGCTCTGGTGATATCACTGACATGGACTGCAGCCCTGCAGAGATAGAGGAGCTCATTAAAGAGGTGAGACTACCTCACAGTTTAAATTATTTATTTAAACATAAACCTTACATCTCTCATTCCTCTCAATCAAATCTAATACTATCGATGCACCTTCCCTTTATTTTCAATCAGCTTTGGGTCACTTTTTTCCTGATTACCACACTGTGCTCTCTACTCCAACACATGTTGCAATGAGCCTGCCCAGCTCCCACTTGGTCTACATGACTGTGTACAAAGGTTCTTTTGTTGACAACAGCTTCTTATGTTGTTGTCTTTTTGCAGGAGGAAGGCTGTAGTATACAGGCCAGTCCAGAGTATTGGTCCCAGGGCAGCATCAACGGTAAGACAATCTTTTCTAGTTAATATATAACATACTCCCCTGACTAAATGAAGCTGTTCACAGTACAGTCAGTGTTGTGGATAGAAGCGGCAACACATCTTAGCGTTGTGTGTTATTTCTCGAGTTAGTGTTTGCTCTTTGAGAGGTATGATCTTCAATGACTTCATTTGGAAATAACCCCAGTGGAAAGCTAAATGGCATGTCCCTGTGATTGTGGGTGCTAAATTGAGGTTATTTGCTTGTCTGTTGAATTCTGCAATGGAAGAATTGACTAACATCCTGTTGAAGTCTGCTGACGAAGAGGATTATTTCATTTTGAGATCGTGTTAGAGAAACTGTATTTCTGATGATGCAGCAAAAATAATGGCACGACAGTGTGGTCGTGCATGTCCACTGTTGTAATAAAGGCCTTAACTCATAATTTTCTTTCTGTATTTCACAGCTTTCCCTCATCAGGACCCTTTGCCATCAAGCAATCTCAGCTCAGGTATTCATTTATGCTATCCATGAAAGCGTCATAATAACATCAGATCTATAGTTAGACATGAACAGTAATAATAACGCCACAGGCTGTTTGCATTTCGCCATTATTTCTGTGTCATTTGCACTTATCACCAAATGTTCTCGTCTCTAGCTTTCTCCCAGATGATGATCAGTTTCTACTATGGAGGAAAATTGATGCACACCACACCTGTAACTCATCCTGAAGGCTGCCGGATCTCCCCACAACAGCACCTGGGTCGTGGAGCGCAATACAGTTCAGACAGCTTGCAGAGTGTTCATTTCCCTCCTGCTGAGCTCATCGAGTACGACCGCCAGCGCCATGTCACACGCAAGCTCCTGGGCCACCTGGAGAGAGGTGTACTGGTCCGTGCCAACCAAGAGGGCATCTTCATCAAAAGGCTGTGCCAGAGTCGGGTCTTCTGGAGCGGGCTGGGAGAAGGGGGCTCACAATACAGCCCCATGCCTTCTAAACTTGAGAGGGATGCTGTAGTCAAGATTTTTGACACAGGAAAGTTTCTTCAAGGTGAGCATCTATGTTTTTTCAGTTATTTGAAAGCTCAAAACACATATATTTCTCATCAATGCTTAAAACAAGCAAAATCCTAATGGAGGATTGATAACTGGCAAAGATTGTTTTAACAACTGTACTTTGTATGTTCCAGCTCTACAGATGTACCAGGAGGGTCAGTTTCCTGCTCCTGATCCGGCAGTGACTCTGTGTTTCGGTGAGGAGCTGCATGATCTGAGCAATGCCAAGAGCAAACTGATCATTGTGCAGGTAATACCAGTCAAGTCATAAGATGCGTCCCACTCAAATCCAAAGACAGAAAAAGACTGCAAATCACTGCAAATGCTGTTTGTTGACAAAAAAACCACATCTTTCCGTCTGCTCTCCCAATGGCAGATCACTATGGTGAACTGCCAGCACCTGCTGGAGGCAGTGAACATGCGTCGCTCCCAGCCTTACTGCACCAACCCGAACCTGGAGATGTCTGATAATGTGGCCAGTGACCAGATGGCCCGCATCTACCAGGACCTGTGCAGCTACAGCGGCCCCCAGAGGCCAGCCTGCTACAGTGACAACATACCCATCACCGCCTGAACTGGGAGCAGCAACATACCTGCCAGGAGCTCTTCAGCGTGGACCACACTGAATGTACAACATATTACAGACATTTCTTATTTTCCTAACATACAAGGTATTTCAGGTAAATGCCAGTATTACAACTAGTTTTGACTTTTTAAGTTTATACCAATCACAGTGGAGACATAAATATAAGGAGGAGTAAAGCTCTTACAGTAAAACTTTTAAAATGCAGCTCAATATTAGGAGGTCCCAAATATTTTGTATATCAGTAATTTCTGTTGTTGTACAGCGCTAATACAACCTCTGTGTCTAACTTCTGCTTTTTTAGTGTGTTTTCATCCAGCTCAAGAGAAAAAGTGGTGTGTTTTCATGTTACACACATCTCAAGAACATATTTTATAAATATATATGTAAAATGTTCCAATAGTTTTGATACATACAATGATTTCCATAGTTTTGATGTATACAATTTAATTCTCAAAGCTGAATTCACTTTTTTTGTTTTTGCCATTAAGATGGTAATGGATGGAGGAGATGGATTGTTTTTGGATCATTTTCAATTTCTTTTACAGTAAATGAAAAATCTTTTTATGACTTGATAAAGAATTGCATGCTATTTTAAATGCAATGTTGCATTATATTACAGATAGGTTTTACTATCAGATTGTTTTTTTATAAACTGCATTTCTAGTAAAACTAAGTTTGTTCTAAACTGCACGTGCTTGTCTTTATAATAATTTCGTTTTCTTTCATTTTGATTGCTTCATTATTACAAAAGTGACCAAAACGAAATGTTCCCCAGGATGAACATATAGGACCATGTTTATGCTCAATAGCCACACATTACCACTGCTATGCTACCTATGTCTCTGCAACTTGAAACCCAAGTGAAGTGAATACAAACCATTGGTGCATGTCAGGTGGGATATGGCAAAATTGAAAAACAAGTAATTCTGCCAACAGCATATTTTCTGTCTTCTTGTGTCAATGCTTGACTGACTTTATCTCACGCTTGATAGATGAAATATTCAAATATACACGACTGGTTCAATGTCTGCACCATTAGATTAAGTTAAAAACTTAATAATAACTGCCTTATGCATACTTTAATTCATAAATCCCCATAATTTAGTCCAATTCATGAAATATGTTGACATATATTTAGGATCTTGATAAGAATTTGAAACTCTGAACTTTGAACATTGCTTGGCTGCACACAATACAAATATTTGTGGGGATGAAGGAAATTTCACATTCATCGACAATTTTTGCAGACGTGTGAAATTATAATATGAATTTCATATTGTCTGCGACAATGAGGAATTATTAAAGATTGAATTGAAACATTTTGTTTAAAAAATGTTTTATCACATTATCAGGAAAATCTTTACTAAAAAGGCTTTCAGTTATTTTCGTTTGACTACAACAAAGTACTTTGCAGTTTATAGAGGAAACTCCTCCACTTCCTTCACTATGAACACATACTGTTTATTATTATTCCGGATTAGGAATGATGAAACTAAAAGACTGCATGAATCTAAAACGAGGATTTAGGCTACTTAAGGCAGCTAAACTCTCCCCCCTCCTCCATGTCCCTGCTGAGTAACAGAGAAAGGACAGGAAGAGAGATAACCAATTGGAGCCGAATGATTCACGATGAGACAACGACATCCCTTCTTCTTCTTCTTCTTCTTCTTCTTCTTCTTCTTCTTCTTCTTCTTCTTCTTCTTCTTCTTCTCCTTGTCCTGTGCCTCGCACAGTTGGTCATTAAAGACCAGGGAGCAGATGACAGTGTCATCTCACACGTCAAACTGGGTGAATAGTGGAAATATTGGCAGGGAATTGCGCACAACCTTTTCTGGATGAAGCTATATGGAGACACACACAAACAGACACACACACACACACACACACACACACACACATACACACACACACACACACACACACACACACATGCGCGAACAAATGCAAACACAAAGAAGCTATTTCAGTTCCAGACCTGGGTTTCTAATGTTCATTATAAATGATGACACTTTTGCTTGACATATAATGCTACTGTAAGGTGATATCCAAACCAAACGAATTTCTTATTTTTACCGAAAAAAATGTCTGCTGTAATGACTCACAGAGATCACATAGTGAAAGAAGTCATGTGCTTTTCACATGACATCTCTGGATAAAACCTTTCACTTCAATTAGAATATCGAATCAATGGTTCACTGACTAAAAACACAGGTGGGATGTTGTGGCCGTGTATGTGTGCGCATGTGTGTGTGGTTATCTACAGGAGAGTTCTGTCAGTTCCACAGAACAGGAACTTACTTCAAAAACTGTCACAGGAAACTCTACCCTCACCCCTCAAATAGTATGTCTGAGACTGAATTACCATAATGTATTTAGGATACACATAGTCCATGTAAACAGGGATATAAGTACTGTACTTGTGAACTTGGAGTTACAGTCCTGTACTGGAACAAATGTTAGTTTGAATAATCAATATCAGAAGACTGGAACCAGCCAGCCATGCTCTGTCCATATATAACAAAATCAACAAAAGGAATTGTTGTTTCTTTACTTCTATGTAGATTTAACAAACGAGACACAAGCTTACAATGTTAATTCGTGAGCTTTGGAGGCGATGGTAGATTTTGTTACCTTTGGTCAGAGCCATGCTGGTTGTCCCTCCCTGTTTAGCAGTCTGTGTTAGCAGTCTGTCTGCTGGCAGTAGCTTAACGTTTACCCTACGGACCTACATTGATCTAACTCTCAGCGAGAACATTAATAAGTGTGTTTCACAAAAAGGTGACTTAGTTTAAAATGTGGATGATATGTCTCATGTTTTTGCCAGTGTTTTAGCTATATATCTTATCAGACAACAGAAGGTTGTTGCAGACACCACAGGGAGTCAGACAGTGCACAATATAGTCCACAATATTAATTTCCTCCAGATACTTGTTTCAGTAAGCCAGCAAAGGCAAGGCAAGTTTATTTGTATAGCACATTTCAACAACAAGGTAATTCAAAGTGCTTCACATAAAACCATTAAAAGCATCAAAACATAAGGCAAAAGAAAAGGAGATTTAAAAACAATTAAGAACATTCATTAAAACATTAAAAGACAGTGCAAGAAATAAAATGCAGTAGTAAAATGCAGAAATGCAGGAAATTGATTAATATATTAATTGAATGTGGTTCAATTAAAGGCAGCAGCAAACATAAAAGTCTTCAATCTTGATTTAAATGAGCTGAGGGTCTCAGCAGACCTGCAGCTTTCTGGGACTTTGTTCCAGATATGTGGAGCAGAAAAACTGAACGCTGTTTCTCCATGTTTAGTTCTGACTCTGGGAACAGAAAGTAGACCGGTCCCAGACGACCTGAGGGGTCGGGATGGTTCATAAGGTAGCAGCAGATCAGAGATGTATTTTGGCCCTAAACCATTCAGCCACCATTCAACCACCAGCAAAACCTGGTGTAGTTAGACAGTACATAAATACTGTATTCTCACAGTGAAGGACATGATATCAAATGATCTGTTTTTCTCCTATAGTCAACACAGGGTGCAGATGTGAATGTGTCTGAGAAGAGAGAGTAAAGTAAATTGTAAAGGAGGAGAAACCATTTTCCAAGAGTATCGGCTACTTTTACTTCTGATATGCAGTTTATTGGAAATGCCTTTATAGTTTTACTTATGTTGCAATTTGAAATGATCACAAGTAAGTTGTGTTATTGACACTTTTATTTAAGAGCAAGATTGGATTTTTATTTCCCACCCCTGCCGGGAGTGCAGTAGGAAGGGAAGGAAGCACATGCTTGTGTGCATTTCTGCTAACGGAGTCTCTTTTCTGTCACATTGTCACATTGTCTGCAATGTGGTTATCTTTGTATTGCAAAAGCTCCTTGTGGTGTCTGAGGCTTCCCACAATAAATCATTAGACAAACAGAACTGATGTTGCCACCATACGTAACCATGGGCATCTGCTCCATAACATTTCAATATGCCGTGTTGTACATTAGCCACCAAAAGGAAGCAGCGCCTATTTTGTGAAAAGCAGCGCTTCAAGGAAATCACGCAACAAAAAGAAAGAAAGAAATAGAATTACTGCAAACTCAAAGTTTTCCTGATAGATTAAAGGAATTACTTTATCTATTTTTGTTGTTTCCTGATTTGTCAGTTTTGCTGACTCCTCAGTCCTTTTAAGCCATGTCCCTGTTTGGCTGCAGGCTCAGCACTGACCTTTCAGTTGTTGTTCTCCACTGCATGTATCAGCTCGATTTTAACATGAACAATCACAAGTTGTAAATAAAAATACCCTCATAAAACACGCTGTCAACAAATTGTTACTTGTGGTTTAGTATATTTAAGAAGCATTTTGTTTCTCTGAAAACATCTTGAATTCAATGAGTGTAATTATAGGCCTCATCCATGTTGTACCAGGTAAGACAAAATATATGCAAAGAATACTGTGGAGGGAAGTTGTGATTTACCATGAACAGGTTGTGTTATGCAAGCGGCAGTGTTGGATGCGTTGGTGGTGTCTCTGGGGAGAATGGTTTAGAATCAGTGTGGCTGAGATGAGAATAGGCATCCAGAGAGGAACTGGGAGAGCCCTGAGGACGCTGTGAGTGGAGACACAGGTGGACGGGGAGCCCACATCCTGGGACGCAGGGAGAAAGCCACCTAACCACACATGTTGTGTACATACACGTACATACACACACACACACACACACACACACACACACACACACACACACACACACACTGGTAGCCCCTGATCAAGGATCATATCCTCTAATCAGTATCAGTTCATGTGCTTCAAACCAAAGGTCCCTAAAGCCTTGCACTTATAAAGGTTTTCTTCGGGGTTAACTGTTCATTTTGTTGTATGAATTGTTGTGAAAAAGTCTTAAAATAATGAACGGACGAGAACTGTAAATCTTCTATCTTCATCTATTGAAGACAACAAGAGAGATCGCGAAACGTGCAAAAAGCGGAAATAATATGATGTCGCAGGAAAGATTTCACATGTAAAAGTGAAGATAAGGAAGTATGTGGATTTACGGGAAAGCGTTTTTTTGTAAACTGCCATCAAACATGTTATGATATCAGCATCAAGCTGCCTTCCCTCAGTACAGTGTGTTTGCCTTTTTACATCAGATTATCCAGTGCTCAGGACCTCACAAGTACAATAAGATAAAAGCACAAAGGCTATCTTTGTAGCTCTGTTTGTGAGAAGGTTTTTGAAGGTAAATTGAGTGACTTGCGTGGGACTGATCTCACAGTGATTCATGAATAGAGCTCACAAAGTTTTAAATAAACATAGGACAAATCAGTAAACAGATAAATATAAATACAATTGTAGGAATAACTATATCAACTCTGTTTACAGAGTTTACTAAGTGTAAAGTGACAGACAGCCCTGGATTCAAAGTAATATTAAAGAAGGAGACTGGGTTCATTGTATGTGAATCAGCGGGTGAGGCGACAGCTGAGAATTGCATCAGTCTCTGTCCTGGTTGCTGCACTCTTTGACAAGAGTGATCCCTGACCGCCTGATCGGTCTCTGGACAGGAAACACAGGAAAGAGGCCAGGAAGATGTTCCAGCACACAACTTCTCCACTGAAAAGAGGAACAGTCAACACCGAGGTCAGCAGTAGAATAAGATTTAGAAAACTTGTAAACTTTAATTTATGGGCGTTAAATATGAATGGGAGGGAATCCACACAGTTTTGATGAGGTTGACAATTCGATTATTTGTTTCAGTACCTTGGAAGTACAGCGTGTGGGGCATTGGCACAGAAATACTCTCAGCTTGTTTCTGACTAAAATCCATACATGTTGTACTTCTGTTTCATATTCAAGAAAAACAAAACTTATCAGTAGAAAAAGAAGGTGATGGGTGTCGAAGTGGAGGGGAAGACCAGGGTGGGGTACAGTCCCTGGGGAACAAAAGCCAGGGGAGCATGAGAGCTGTATTGACATGCAGCTCACAGCTCAGTGCTCATTGTGTGTGTGTGTGTGTGTGTGTGTGTGTGTGTGCATGCAAAGTACAGAGGTGACGGGATGTGGCCAGAAAGGTGATAGTTATGAGGTAACAGAAAGATACCTGAGAAACAGATTTTCTGCCGTCTCAATAGGTGTTTTGAATTTACTCCTTTTATGAATGAATGCTGACTATAAGTTGAAGAAATTAGCTTTTAAAAAGGTTAAACAGGATAATTTAAGGGTAAACAACAACAACTGCTCATATATTTATTTCAAAAAGGCATTGTACCAAAACAATATAACTGGCATTATTTGTTTTGTACACTGCCTCGATAATTTGTGATTTGTTTGTATTTTTTGTATGGTTGATGACATGTAACTCCGTTGTTGATTGAGGAACAGGATCTTTGTGGTTTTGAACCTTGTTTCCAAGTATATCGTGAGACCGACTGTATAAGACGCATCTATTCCACAACCTCTTTCTGAGTAAGAAGCCACACACTGGGCCGGCAACAGGTGCTGCTGGGATGGAGATTATTTAAAGTTGCTCTAAAATGGTTCCAGTACAGCTGAAGGCAACTGTGGGCCAAGCTGTCTGCCGACCACACGCCTTAGTAGAACGTACAGTGACAGTACATACTTCCCCCTTTGAAATGCCAGAATCGAAACATGACCATCACATGACTGAGGTGGAATTACCTGTTAATATCATTTACACAGTGAATGTGTTCAGTTCATTTCATTTACAAACGGTGGTTAGGTGTACTGTGTCATCCTGGATTTATATAGTACAATAGGCTACAAATGTATTTTGACAAAATTTGGATTGTTAGAGGGAAAGTGAATCTTGAAGAAATTGTGAAGAATTTGCATGATTAAAAGCAGCAACCCGATGAGAGGTGAAAATGTATTTTTATCACAAGATTTGCATGTTACCGTTCTCTGCTCTGTTCCATAGAAGGACAAATGGTAATAGCCCCGGGAACCACTGAAGCAAAGCATTCTATGGCTAGTTCACCATGATGGCGTGCACAGTTCACAGGTCACATCCATAGAGAGTGCACGGGGGAAAGTCCTGCTGATGTAATTTAGGGCAAAATGTAAGGCCATGTCATAAGAGTGCTCAAATGGATGAGAAGGATAGTGAAACTGATGAAAAAGAGGAAATAGCTTATTGTTGCAAGATGAACGGTTGTTGAAATATATTATATTTGTAATGTATTTCTAATTGGCTTTCTTAATGTATTTTTGCTAAAACTTTTTAGCACAGAATGAGAGGTTATACAAACAAACCACACTAAGCTATACTGCTTTATATTGCCATCTGGTGGCAAAATCACACCAAATTCACAGACTACATTTCTTTGCATGCAATTTGAAAAATAAGGTTAAAATAGAGTGCTGAGCTTTGAAATATAATGTGTTATGAACCAAATTCATGTACACATGAAAGCTTTTTCACAGAAGGGTTAGTCATAAACTCATTGAATATCTAAATAAAGTTGAATAGTCTCTTTTATTTCTCTGTGTTTCATCTTTATATAAATTGTGTTTTAGATTTGTAGCTTTGTTTCTGGACTATCAACTTTTTCTTTTTTTGCTAGAAGGTTTTGCTGACTTTTGAATGGCTAAATCTGTTGTAATCAGGGAGTTCATCATTTTAGTTGATGAATAGACACATCATTGATGAATGGAAACAGCATTTTTTAGATCGATTTGAACCATATTTAATTTTGTCCAAGAACTGCATTTGTGACACCGATAACAAACAGGTGTTGGCTCTACTTGCCCATCTAGATGCATCACAGCTACTTCCATTCCCTCATTTTCCAAAGGGATTCCTTCAGGAAAAGTAGATCATATCTATCTTTGCGTTTTCTGGGAAAATTGTTTTGTTCATTATTTCGGCCACATTAAAAACCTCGAGGGGATATACACGTGACCACCACAATTACTGATATTTTCTTGAGCTTGCCCTGCAGAATATGTTGCACACAAACTTTGTATGGTGATCATAACACAATGATAACTTGCATTGTTAGCTCTAGAATATGATACAATGAAATAAATAAATAACTTTACATTGTCTGCAACAAGTATATTTCTGATAGCTTCAATGTGACTGTATTGTCAGAGACGTTGTGTTTATTCAGCTTGACGAGTGTACTCTGCTCTGTGAGTCCTGTCTGTTGTCATTTCAACAATTACAGCTGAGCATAAAAGAAAAGCAAACAGGAAGAAATATATAGATAAGGCACGGGATTGTAGCTGTCAAAAGAGACTCAGTGGAGGTTATTAATTAAGGGAGTCATTGGGGAGGTGCACACATTAAAGGTGGTTGTCCTCCGGAGGACACTGAAGTACGATCTTATCTGGAAGTCAGCACATAAAACCACTGCACGCCAATACAGAGACTCACTACGGTTTAATATTGAAGTTACTGGATGTATCCTTCCAAAGGTTGTTTTTTTAACCCTAAAAATAGGTTTTTGAAGATAAATCATCCGTGTTTATAATGTTACTGAAATCCAGTTGGCATTTCTACCCCAAAAAGTGCATAGATAGACATTTGGGAATGAATATCTTTCATACCAGGGATTGTTATGTGAGGTTTTAACAGCCTGAGAATGCTCAACATCTATTTAATGTGCTGTCCTGTCTTTTTCCCGTTAACATATTTGTATTAATGAGCCTGACAAGCAGATGGTGGAGAAGCCCTGGACAGCTCCAGAAACATCTGAAGTGTTTATGTGGCTTGTTTAAAAACTATTTTTTATTACTAAGACACTCAAGACACAACAGGCACAATTCTCTCTTTCCTTCTCTCTCTGTTACAAGCTCTCTCTCTCCCTCACACACATGCACGCACACACACACCTACACATACACACACACACACACACGCACACCTACACACACACGCACACACATTCATACATTTCCAAGACTTTCCACATTGAGCCGAATGACAATCTCTAACTCATCTACACCCAATTACTCACTGGCCCTAATTGAATACTTGGCAGAGAGTGCGGGTGCTGATGGCGTGCACTGAGCTAAGCAATCATCAGTCTTGGTCATTCGTCCCATTAGGTAGCTCTCGTGACCTATGATGTCATTATGTAGTAAAGTAAAGGAGCCGAATGGACGAAGACGCAGCTCACGCTTTTTGTTTTATCACACTGATTTTAGAGCCGAGCACTGGCTCCAACTTGTCCACATGTCCACATCATGGCTGTGTGTGAGAAACTTAGTAAAAGTTGTTTTTCAGTGTTATTTTGGGCACGAAATTGAGAGAGTTCCTTCAAAGTTTGGGGATGTGAGAGTACCTTTAGTGGTTTGTACAAGCATGTTTCCATGAGAGAGGGGCTTTTTTCTTGTCTTTTCTTTTCCGTGTCTCACGTGGACAGAGGTTTTCAGTTATATTTTGATGTTGCAAAACACTGCAACGTGTGTGAACTCTCAAATCAAGATGGTTGAACTTGAAATTAAAAAAGGGTTCAAAAAGTTTACCAAGTCATTCAAATGTAAAACATTTGAGGTCTTTTTCCAGCTCACACTCACATTTCCATCAACATTGGGTCTTGAGTGTTTCATCCTGTCATCACGTCCTCTGATGACAAAGAATGTGTGTAAATGTACATGTGTTTGTAAGTAAAACAAGCTGTATTTTTGGTTGCACCATATACGGCCTTAATCTTCAGCCCAGCACAACTCTGTGGAGTCTGAAGAGGGGACAGCTGTGGCTGAAGATTTACTCCACCTCTCCTTAATGCTCAGCCAACGCAGCTGAGTTCTCAGCCTCTTCATCGCATCCTGGATCCAGGAGAAAATGAGAATAGAGAGAACCTGGTCCGCCCTCAGCCTCTCCCAGGGGGTGAATTACGATTTCCCGAGTAAATATGAACCCAGGGAAACAGCTTGAATGGTCATCCATCAGCCTTGGTGTCTGCATCCTCCTGAACAATGTGTGACCCTTGGGCGCAAAGAAGGTCAGAAGAGGGGTGACTTCCACCTTCATGCACATACATATCACACACACACACACACACACACACACACACACACACACACACACACACACACACACACACACACACACACACACACACACACACACACAAATCCTCAGATTAAACCATCTCTGGAATAGAAATTCTCACTGGGATGATGGCTTTATTTTTTTATTTTTTATATCAAAACGACAAAAACTGAAACCTTGTAATGTGAACAAACGTATACAACCATGTACTCTGCAATTTGTCTGTTTCATCTGGAGTTTTAAATCTATTTTAGCACTGTGTATTTCAGTGTTGCTTCATATTTCGCGAGATTCTCAGATGCAAAAACAATTCAATTCTTTCTTTCTTTCTTTCATCATTTATTCTTTATTATGTGCTTTTGTGGCCACTCTGTTCTTCTTTAATCTTTGTTGAGGTTTGTATTCAAAATTTTTGATGGCTTTTTCATGACAGTATATTTTCCCTTGAGGTTGCAATTATGTGTTGAAAGCAGCATACCTCTCACAAGCTCTGTCTAATCTTGCAAAATTAACAAAAATGAAAAGGAATAAAACATTTTGCCTGTGATTAAGTGGTCTATTTCAAGTAGCAAAACACTTTCCCAATGCCACCATTATGCGTGCTGTGGGCAAAGATTGGCTGAAGCAAAGAATGCTAGCAAACACACAAAACGAACACACAATAAGGCTTGGTTTTATTATATACTGGTGGATGATTCGATTGTTTGGGGGCCTGCTGATGACCCTATAGCTTGATGGTCATTGAGCTTGGCTGGTCGGTGGGAAGGTTTATGGCGCTGTGTAGATCAAGTGGCAGTGTGTGGAGGGATGGGATCTATCTGTATCTCTGTCTGGGATCCTGACAGCTCTGGCTTTAGTCTGCACCCAGACCTCCTACATGCATGTCTCACTGTTTACTGCCCCCGTCTCATGCTCATGAGACAGGGGGGGAGAATGACACATCTATCATTTCAGCAGGACCACACGCACTTACGTGACATACACGAATACACACACACACACACACACACACACACCATCTCAACCAACTCACTCCCTATTCTGATTTTGACCTCTCCCTGCGTCATCGTGCTCCCCCAGTACAGATGTGTTGTAGGGAGACAGATTGGTGCTCGTTCCGCACGCAATTTCCTGTAATAAAAACAGTTTGAGACGATGAGTTCTGAGTGAGCTGATGGCAACTGGTGATACCTGGACACCGGGGACTTCTGCCCACGTCTTGCCCCACGTCTTGCCCACACACTGTCGTCAATGCACATCGGGTCTTTGACAGCCGATTGTGGTGAAGTGCTTCATATTATATTTGGTGTGCAAACCTTGTGTGTGTGTGTGGTGTCAAAAGAAATAATTCCTATGTGTGTTCATTGGTGGCATTTGTGTTTATGTATGCCTGCATGAGGATCTATCTGTGTGTATGTGAGCAGCTACTCAATTAATTGTTAACCTCTGCTTAAAAACAGCAGAGTTTAACAATTTTCTTCCTTGCTCTACATCCATCATTAGTCAGACTGATTGCAGCTCCAAGCCCATACGCTTACCCTACCTCTAACCCTTGAACCCAATCTACCTTCCACTCTCACCTTTCCCACATTAACAGACTTCCTGGAAGCACCAGAGCTGCACTTTTCTTGCCTTCTCTCTCTCTCTCTCTCTCTCTCTCTCTCTCTCTCTCTCTCTCTCTCTCTCTCTCTCTCTCTCTCTCTCTCTCTCTCTCTCTCACTCTCTCTCTCTCTCTCTCTCTCTCTCTCTCTCTCTCTCCTATATCTCTGGCTGCATACTTGCGTGATGTTTTTTCTTTTTTCTTCTTGCACTCTCTATCACTCTGCTAACTCTTTTGCACCGTGAGAGCATCCATCTGTTTGGTTTGGGAGTAGTGCTCCTCTGGGTTATTTACGCCTCTTATACATTGCAAGTGTATGAGACATTGGTGGGAAGATTCATTTGTTTGGAATAAGAAGTGTTTTGTTCTCTGGTGTAGGGCTGTCGGCATTGCATTTCAGAGGTTTTGTTGTTAAAGGCTTGGTTAGACACGAAAAAACCAGACCTCTCACTGCTCTCTAATGATATTTAGCTATTCAGCAACATGTGGATCGTTTTTTTTAATTTAATTTTGAGATATATTTTCCTAGCCAATTGCTAATGTCAATGCTAACATGTTCTGTTGAATGATTATTTATTATGGACATAAGTATGGGACATTGTTTCAAAATTGTATTTACCTCCATTGTGTTGTGATGGAGGAGAAACCTCAGACATGAATATCTCAAACTCTGGGCAAACCAAACATTCTGCATGCTATATGACTATAGGTTAAATATGTAAATGTTTTTGGCTTTTGGTTTAAAAATACTCTCGTGCTCTAAATATTACTTTGATGTCACTTTACAAGGTATACACTTAATACAAACTAATATGACAATAGCATTCTCTCTCCTTGTGTGCATATGTGTGTAATAGGAATAATTCTTTGTTAGGATTACCAGAGCCAGCAGGTTGCTGTCTCACATGAGTATTAGCGCCAGGTCACACAGACAGGATGTTGATACCATCTTGCAAAGCTCCACCTCTCTCCCCATCCCTCTCTTTCTTTCAGTCTCCCTCCACCTTTGCATGAGCATGCCAGATCAAGTTTTTCAACAAGAAAACATAACAAAACAAAACAAAAACAAAGACGAGAATATGCTTACATACAAGGCCCTAAAAAAATATTGCTCGAAGAAGTGTTTATGTGACTGATCTCAAAAGCAATCTTGAGAGATCTACTTTGCTGAGTCATCCAGAGTCACCCGTTTCTGATGCGACACTTGGTTCTTGTTAGGATATGTGCGGAAATCCCACCATTGGTTAAGATGTTAAAGTTTCACTCTGACTGTTTACACTATACATATACTCCCATGTAATCCAAATTATTACTTACTTCAATGTATTAGTCAGAACAGTGATATACTGGTAGTGAAGCTCCATCATTTCCTTTTATCATATTCTAGACATCTTGTGTGTAATTTATTTAATACATTTCCCGACAAAAAATCAGCCTGACGTATTTGGTGTCTCTTGAAACTTTGAGGTCTCTACTTTAATTTTAAATACATTTTTTAATACATGCTTTGTTTCTTTTTTTTTTACTGGAAAAAAATAACAAAATAATTTGTCATCCTTGTTTTCAGTTTGCGTCATGAACTTATATATTTCCCTTTATCAAATGATTTTTTGTTTCACATTTCATTCTGACAGAGCGATATCTACACAGCAAGAGTCCACTCTTTGGTGGAGCCAGTAGAGTCCGAGTCAAAGCTAATACATTGTGTTATTTAACAGCTCTCAGCAACGTTGTATAAATGTGTCCTCCATGCTCTGACATTAGATCGAGTATGAGGGTTATGCTGTGTTTACTTGCACGCCTCCCGTGGGCTGGCAGCTGTCCAGCGGGCTCAGGACTGCTCAAGCCCCTTGTCGGTTCCGTCCTGTAGGCTGGATCTTCTGGGCCTGATTACAATACTGTCACAGAATGACAGATGAAGGCTCTAAGGAGCTCTATCTTTAGCTCTGTGTAAGGCCTCCACTACTCCAGCCTCCACTTGGCTCTTAAGGAAAGAATGGAGGGACAAAGAGGAAGGGAAAGACGGAGCAGCAGATGGACTGAAAATAAGTCACTACAAGAAAGTCACCTTTGTTGTGGCATGTGGTCTTGTTTTCCCAAAACAAGTCACTGGAGCGAGAAGATACGAGGATAGCAGAAGAAAGTCACTTCGGTTATGGCATTCTGCAGAATAAAACATGCAAACCATCAGTAGTGAATAATGACAGAGTATTTCCAGAGTGAGAGTTTCTTTTCTATCTTCACTCCCTGACACAGTCGTCTTGCTGTCAGTGAAGAAGACAAAGCAGCATTTACCCAGGCCTCCCTCTGTCGGTCCACCTCCCCTCTCAGGCCACTGTTGGTTTAACCCTGGTGGGCAGCAGGCAGGCCTGACAGCACCCAGACACTGTCATGTGATTTATGGTGTGCTTTGAGAGCGGAGAGGAGATGACCACTCAGATTTGACCCCTGCCGCCTTATCAGCCACTCATCAAGAAAAAGACAACACTCAGACTTATCGTCGTGTTCTCATCTAAACCCTGAGCCATGGAAGCACTGAGCGTAGCTGGTCATTGGGTAGTAGCAGAGATAGTAGATGGCAGAAGAAAATATAAATACATCATATATTATAACTTCTATCAATATCTCCTCAATATCTCCTCAGTTTTTTCGTGTAGTCATTTCTGTTATTATTTATATCATTTGTTTCATCAGGCTAACTCAGGATGAGTGTTTTCTCTTAGTGTGTACAGCCTAATAATAATGTATCACAGTAGCCATACATTTCACCACTTGCATATATGTAGGTTTGATTTTTCATATAGCAGCAGGTGTCAAATGTGTGACCTAGGGTTTGGTAAATTGACTCTGTTCCAAAGGGAATTGACTGTTTTTTCTTCTTCGCAGTGCAGTCTGTATCCTGTAGGGGGAGTCCTGCACAATGCTATTAAACCAAAGGATTTTCCCTCATCAACCCACTTGAGGAGACTTGGAAGGCTACCTACAGTGGCTCATCAGCAGTTAAACTCCGGTCATGATATAAAATCAGGAAATACTTCTACATATATTAATATCTAAATACAAGGAAGAGACCTTTGAAGCATATTTTGTAAAGCTGTAAAAAATAGGACTCAGCTTTATGACGTGAAATACCTGTTAATCTAACCATAGTGGATATTATATGTATACCTGGTGATTTCTTTTCCAACCCAAAGAAAAAGAAACATTTTTCCACAGAGTTCACCACAGAACATCTTTAAAAACAAGCATTGGGCTGAGTTGAAGGTGATGTAAACACAGATCTATTTCTGTGGCGATGACACACCGTGGTTTCTCTGGAAAGCGAACAGCAGCCCAACATTTCAACAAAGGAGGCCACACAGACAGTTGTGGTTCGAACATCTCTCTGGATCCAGAAATGCACAGACAGATGGATAAAGAGATGAAGGGATAGACCATCGTAGCCAAGTGCAATGAATGAACGGAAATACTATAGGCCTATGTCTTAAACTCCAAAAGTAATACTGCATGCTTATTTACAGGCGTTACCACAAGTGGATGTGGAAATGAGCTGAATTGTATACTCTTTGCATCACTATACTTTATCCGTTGAGAGGTTGGCGGTGCCCATTGGCAATGTCGGTTCGAGCGCTGCGGAGAACACAACGGATAATGTGAGTAGCCGTGAAGAGGAAAAAAAGAAGTAAGAGAGAATTTCATTTTACATTTTCCAAAAATCACTTCCACGGTAGAGAACAAAAAAAGTGGGAGAAAAACATTTTAGAGGGCTGGAGAGGAAGAAACGAGCCAGATCAGATGTGGTAAAGTCACCCTGACACAGAGACACAGAACAGACAAAGAGCTCCCCCTCGTAAACTTTTCTGCATTCTGGCACACACTGACACACACTGACACACACTGACGCACACTGACGCACACGCGCTCAAGCCTTGATCAGTAAATATGAATACAACACTGACTCAAGCAGGGAATTTTATTTGTGGGTGTGTGTGTCTGTTTGTGTGAACTTGTTAATCAGCAGTGGGGCTTTTCTGGCCACCACTGCCGAGGATCGATCACACGGCAGACAGTTGAGGGCAGACGTCACCCACACACTCCTTTCAGTGAGCCCTGGCCCACCCAATCTACGCCATCCATCAATGGATTAGGTGCCAAAAACTGTCTTCCTTAATCCAACAACCTCCCTCCCACCCCAAACATACAAACATATCACAACAGATCTTGCTAGTTTACGCTGCCGGCCACGCTGTAGTAAATCTTCAAAGAGCAAAGGTGAGTGGAGGTTATGGTGGATGGTAGGCTGAGGCACGTATCAGCTTCCCTCTCACTGTCTGTACCACACACTATCACAAATGTGCTTAGGAGATAAATATAACCGATAAGACCTCAAATGATCTTTCTGACACAATCATGCGCCAAGGCAGATTTAGTTCATGTCAGTCCGCCTGCCAAGCAATGTTGCTTAATGACCACACATGCACACAAATCCACGCTGACAAGTGGAACAACATAAGCATGCTGTTCTCTTCAGCACCTATGTGTGTGGGAGGTGGAAGATATTGAGCAGATGATGTGCGCAATGCGGGTGCATTTTTCTTAGCGTTACACATGATGTGTGTTATTTTGCGATCCACAAAGGTCACAGGTCAATGCGTTGTTCGGTTTAATGTCTCCTGTGTTTTTGGACTATCCAGTTTCAGCTGAGTCAAGACTGGGGCAGATGCCTGGTCAGTGTGTGAGGCACAGGAGAAGCCTTTTTTTATGGGGGAGTACACCAGAGACATAGATCATTGGAAGACAACTATCAGGGCTGGTCAGCCACTCAGTGGAGGCCCAGAAAGATTGAGGGTTGATAGGGTTGGGGCTGTTGTCTGGCTCGTTATATCAATATATCAGGTATTTCTCAGGTCTTTTGTATTTCCAGTACTATTCCATTGCCGGATCACCAGTTTATGGTATGGCATTTGCAGAAAGGTCACTGCTCACTGCAGAAGCATGAAGACGATGAATAACTAGCCACAAAAGCGTCATCAGATTTACAAACAGATAGCAGCAGCCATTTTTCAGAGATGTTAACAGTGACGGTATCATTAAACACTGATGTCATCTCCTGGTGCACGGAGTGAAATAACTTCACCGTGACAGCATTTAGCAGCAACGCACGCACAAAAGAAGAAAGAAGTCTGTTTGGAACGTGGAAACAAATAAGTGTCATGGAGTAAAAGCATTCTCTGATACAGATGATAATACGATTATTGGACAAGTGTCTTGACACACGGCCTCCTGCCACTATGGGGAGCTGGTAAACATGATCAGACTGCCTGGGGTAAATCAAGGTAAGACATGTCTACTTGTCTTCCCTCCTTCATGTCATCCTTCCAGTGTTCAGGCCCAGCTTCTTATTTCCGCCCTGTCCAGGTCAAGTTTGACGCACATTGGAAATGGCTAGGAACATAATTGCTGCTTTTTATTGCAATGGTGTCATCCCAACACTAAAGAAACCTCACTAAGTTACTATTTGGGTCTCCTACCTGGGCCCACATATTGTGCAGCAGCACAACAGGTGTGTCTATGTGGCGAAGCAGGAGGGTAACTGGTCAAGGAAAGGTCTTCTGTGTTTTGGGATTAAAGGGGATGCTCTTGTCTTCATAAAAAAAAACATTACTGTCATGTCATTATTACAATCCAAGATATTTCCACAATTACAATAACTTTTAATGGCCATGACTGGAATTGAATATTCTTTTTTTCTAGCTTTTATATTTATTCCAGCTCGAAACAGCATTGTATTTTGCACATCCATGCTGCATATCTGAGGCAACAGTCCAGCTGTCAGCCCTCACAGCAGAACAGTGAAGTCATGATTTCTTTAAAAAGAGACTATTCATTTATCAGCTATGTTGTTATTGCGCTGACACGAAGGCTTTGCAATTCATAAGCACGAGTAAAAACAATCTAACAGCATGATGTCGGATTGTGTCGATGTGTGCTTGTGTTTGCATGCCGGCATGTGTGTTTGCGACTATGACGTACACATGTGTGTGTGTTAAACTGCCACTGCTTGTCTGCTTGTATTTCCCCTACAGGGATACTGATAGTCCTTCAGATAAGCCCCATCTCCACTTACAATTACAGCTCCTGAGATTGAGTCTTTTTTCTCTAATAAGTAAATTACCTCTAATACCTTCTGTGCTGTACTTGGCTGCTCTCAGCCTGCTCAGGCCCTCATGGGAACCAGATGTTGCACCAGCCTGCCAGCACATCCATACTCCGTCTAATGTATGCTGGGGCAACACACAACCAGCACTCAGAGGTACATTCACAGGCATGCACATGTGCTCAATGGATATGATAAGTAGCTGGTCGTCTTTTTTCATTCTCTCTTTCAATTAAAGGTGAACCCTTCACCTTTCCATCAACATCTTCAATTTGATACACTTTCTTCCTCTCAACACCACTTTCCCCGTCTCCTACCTCTCTTTATTTTCTCCTCTGTCACCATCACTGCTGTCCTTTTATCAGCATGGCCAGCTTTATCCCCACTGGACTCATTTTTCTCACACAATAACAAACACCATTTTGTATTGAGGTTAGGGCCAAATCCAATTGGCTAATGAGGGTATCAATCGATCTTGAGGTGTAGCGCCGCTTCTTGGAGATCAATAGCTCCACCTGGCAGACTTATTTATCCACACTGCTTGTTTGACATTCCTCAAGAGCTGTGTATCAATAATGTAAACACTGGGAGGCTGTTAACTATTGCTAATGATATATCCTCAGTTTACAGATGTATCCATCATTGGTTGGTGATAACTTCTGGTTTTGGACAGTGGAAAGAGAGGGCTAAAACCGATACCATATGTGGTGCTCAAAGTTTGATGAGTACATGTGTGCATGTGTGGTTGGTTGCATAAAAAAAGTGTCTGTTTGTATGTAAAATGTGTGTGTGCGTGTGTGTGTGTGTGTGTGTGCATGGCGGTGGTTGGGGAAAAGAGGAGAATTAGTGGATGCTCATGGTCCTGCGCAACGTGTGCAAATGCACATGCTGTTTCATACCACGTGGTTTCCACAAATGCAGAGGTATGGGCACACACCCACACCCTAGCCCCACCCTACACAAACACACAGCCAAACACTCAGCACAAGCACAGTGAGAAAGCACAGGCTGACCCTCCATGTATGCTGTTGTCTGTGACCCTTACCTGTTTCTGTGGGTTTTACAGGCAGCCTCACACCGCCGTGTCACGCATCGCCACGCTGAAGGCCCCCGAACACAGACTCTTTGTACAGCCACAGCAGTGTGTGGGAAGGACCACACCGTGTTCATCTGTGTGTGTGTGTGTACATCTCAATCTTCACATTTGGTTTTCTCAGTGGTGAAAAGTAACGAAGTGCATCTCCTCAAAAGCATACTCAAGTACAGATGGTTCTTGTACTATGGTGAAGAATTGAAAAATATGATACATTGCCATTGATTAAACTATCAGTACATGAATTGTTCAGTATTGGTTATTATTGGCTGAACATCCATCAGCTTGATCATTCAAATTCAGCATTTATTTTGATATATTATTAACAGTTACCCTGTCATATATTATCAGATAAATATGATATTTTGTATTCATTACAATATAAAGACTTTGACCATTCATTGTCACATTTCACCAAAGTGGGTATTTTACTCCTAACTGAGCCCGATACTTAAATCGACATTCAAGAGCATACAAAATCCAATAACTGTGAGTTGCCTACATTGAATCGCATTTTATAAAATTCATATTTGCCACAGGCAACCTAACCAAGATTAAAAGGTTTCTTAGAACATTTATGAACATGTTACATCCCCAACCCCTTGTCTTGCAGTGTTTCTGCTTGGAGTTACCCATGTTGTTGTCATCAAAGCTCACTTTTTATTTATAGTTTTATAGTTCAGTTATGTCTAAGCATGAGGGTGTTAATCACAAGAAACTAACAGTTAAAAGTTTACAGTTTAATCGTTTTAAAGTGGAAAGTGAAAAGGAAACCCTCTGCTTCATGTCATCACTCTACATTGACAAATGAGAAGGGCTAATTTTACATTTCTTAACTTAAAACTAGAACGTAAACAAATATCTCTGCTAAGCATCCCTTAAATTTGATAATTGTGACAAACATTTTGCCTTTGAAAAATAAACTTCTCAGTTCTCCCCGATGGACAAACTATGGAATAGTAATGTAGTTTCTAATTTACCCCAAACATATCTTTAACATGTCTGTGGTGCAATTTCTTGGCGGATAATTTGTTTGTGTATAATGTGCCAGCGTGGCTGATTGATCAATTGGCCCTTCATTTTCACATTGTGTTATGGCTACTCCAATAAAGCTCCTGACCTTAATACTTCTCCCACCACTGGACTTCATCTCTTAGGGAACATCAACTTTCTAATCAAATATTTTCTGTCTTCCTATTGTACTGGTCTGTTTTACATGTATGTTGGTGTGTATTTAGGGTATTCTGTGAGTCTCATACGTGTGTGTGTGTGTGTGTGTGTGTGTGCGTGTGTGTGTGTGTGTGTGTGTGTGTGTGTTTGTGTGCACGTGTATGTGTGTGCATAGACATCTTTGGTAGGACAGTGGTCCATTGGAACAGTGCAGGGCAAATGAGGCCCATCTGGAAACCATTGGCATAGGCTGAAGCCCTGAAGCTAAAAGAGCTTCTGCCCTCCTTATACTCCTTTCACAGGGCAAAGCCTCTCTCTCTCTCCCTCTCTCTCCCTCTCCCTCCCTCTCTCTGCCTCTCTCTCTCCCTCTCTCTCTTTTTCTTTCTATCTATCTATCTTTCTCTCTGTGTCTTTTTCCATTTGTCTCTCTCCCTCTCAGAGCTGCATAGATAAACTTTCAGAGGTACACATGCAAGCACAGAGTGACCGACATGACACACACACACACACATATGCACGCACGCACAGACACACACACACACAAACACAGACACACGCACACAGACACACACACACAAACTAAGATGTCTGTTATTGGCAGCATCTCTTCCATTCTGACCCCAGAGGGAAGTGGTGGACCGGGCTGGAGATCCCTATCATCGCAGCCCCAGAGACACTGAGCTGATTGTGTATGTGTGTTTATGTGCTTATGTCTGTGTAAGTTCTTGTGTGTGTGTGTGTGTGTAAGTGATGGTTGGGGGTGAAGGGGTGGATATAGAAGAGCCCTGAGGCCACAGGAAATCCACAGAGACAGACAGACTGAGAGAGTGAAGCCTGTCAGAGTGAGGAGACTGAGAGAGAGATGGGGAAAAAGAGAACCAAGGGAACAAGAGGTAATTTAATCTCAGGTCCATCCATCATCGGTGCACAAAAAGTGATATAGAGGCCACTGTAGCTGTCAAACCTCTCTGATATCAAGCACAAAACTTCACAATGAAAATTAACATCTGTTTGCCATGATGGGGTGAACTGACCAGCTTCTGTCATGCATTTCCCTCCTTTAAATAGTTGTTTGAGTCATTTTCCTGTTACAATGTTGCCCATGTGAACATGCATTCAGGAGGCCGCAGTCGGAGCCGCAACAGCGGCGGCCTCTTATGACTCAGGGCCTTCTGCGTCACTCTGACCTGGCTTTGGTTGTCCAACTATTTAAATCTATTGAAACTTTATTAGCCGAAACGGTCGACCCATGTTTCCCCTTGTGAAAGAGTTGCTTTGTAGAGGGGAGCAGACAGGCCCATCCACGGCCCCTCAGCATGTCTCGGCGGGACACTGTTTTCCCCTCTCCATGTATTTTTTTTCTTCATTTGAGCATATTGTGATTTCATTCAGGCTGCTCCTGCGGCCTTTAACAGTTCACTTCCACTCGCAGTGTAGAACCTTCATGGCCGTGCGCTCTCGTTTCACAAGACCACCCACACACACGCATTCATCTGTTGTCTCATTCGCTCCTTTCCTCTGCCTCTTTTATAAGAACGCAAATACACAACCATGCACGCATTGGACGGTGCACTATTCAAACAGAACAATCATCATTCTTGCATTTATCCTCCATGATGGAAAAAAATCATAGCGGGGGGAAAGGGAAAATCTGTAAAAAGAAAATGTAAAGGCTGTGTCTAAAATACTTCCCAGTGTGCTCTTCCTTCCAAATCCGGTGGATATGTGTCCTGTCTCTGTGTTTAAATACTGTGACTGGACTCAGTCCGGGGACTCAATCTCACTGAAATTCATTTGGTTCCTAATCCCTTGGTGTTTTATTTAAATGTCTGGCCGGTACATCTACATCCCCCTCTGCCGCAGGCATGAACCAGCATCACCTGGGGGCCTGAACAGATACAAGCATTAGCTGTGGAATGGCCACTGCCAGCTGACCACCACTTGTCTAATACATTCGGGTCAGTTCATCCGAATCAAGCGGACAAAAATAATACCACCTTTCCTGCATTGGTTTCTTAACATGCAGATACATTGCTGCTGAGTTTTTCAGATGTTATTTTAAGGCCATTTTGCACCATAAGTGAAATTTACCGTGAACCTCAATTTAAAGATAATTTAAACTCTTTTATTTCAGATGATATGATGGAGGGATTTTGCAACAAACCAAGCAATATTTTATTTACTGTGGGAAATTTGATATGAATGAATAAATAATCAGAATTTACATTGTAAATTATTATAGTAGCCAATAGTGAATTAAAATAAATAAAGAAGGAAAATGCAATATTAATTATTTATTTTATTACTACCGCCATGTCACAAATTCAACAGATCAGTTGAAAATCAATGTGATATTTTTGTAGGACAATTAATATCTGGTTATATAATGTTTTATTGTTAAGATACATTATGAATGGAGAATAATGAAAGACATAAAATGCCTCTAAAGGTTTTGTGTTCATGGAAAGAACAACGTTTTGTTGATACTGGGTTTAAGGGATAACAAGCCTTACTATAGCTTAATCAATAGCTTGTTCAGACACAAGCACATGATGTGTTCAAACACACACACAAACACACATTCAGCCACCCACCGAGGGTTTTAGAGCCATGGTGGATATCAGATAGATGGCAGATCCTCTAAAGCTCTAAAACTGAGCTTGCAAATTACCATCACCTCCTCCAGCCTCTCCGACATGCAGGCTCTCATGTTACTTTGTGTAGCTTTTGCATGGTTTACAAGACAGTTAAGTCTGGAGAAAGCCCTGGAACTCAGACAGGAAGACCAGCGTTGTTCCTGAAAAATATTCTCAGTGACACTGTTTTTACTGGCAGTCAGAAGAAGAAAAGGTGTGGTGCCCCTCCACTATAACAACAACAAAACAATCTCGATCGTCTTCTTGATTTTATTGTATTCCAGCAAAAATATACAGATTCTAAAAATACTATGGAAGACATCAAATATAAAATGTTACTGATGATACAGAAGAACATGCTGTTATTTCAACTGATTGTGGAGAATAAAACCGTATTGCCAATCTGAAATTATTTGTATTGTTTAGATTTCACTTAATCCATCATGAAACATTCTAATGCAAATACCAAAAGTATTCAAAAGCCTTAAATCACAGACACAAGATGTGCAATGTGATAGATAAGCAGAGTACAAAAATGGAAATCCTGCAGTTTTATAACCTTGGCTTGGCACTTAACACAAAAATGATCAAATCACATTAACTTTTATTGATATTTAGAATGTTATTGTAATGTGAAAAAATGCTATTCCTATTACTTCTTCTTCTCCTAATAATTATTATTTTAATACAACTTTATTATTTACTTTTTAAAATGAAACGTGACAGTAAAGTCTATTTTGCCATGTTTTTTTCATATTTCATATTGTTTAATGTAGGCTACCAAAGGGATTTACATTTCATTCATGCTTACATACGTATTACATATGTGTAAAGTTATATAGGATGGAGATGATGTTATGTACAATTCCAAAAATGTTCTGGCCTCATGATGACACTACTTATGTAAAGTGATGTTCAACTATTCACTTCCTGCCCCACTTAAACTCACTGACTTTGTATGTGCTCACACTTGTATTTGTGCGCGCATATGCGAGTTTTCAGGTGTTTCTTCCTGTGATCTCTGTGGGTGTCAGGGGGTGGATGTTGTGTGGCTGGTGCATGTGTGTATGTTTTGAATGTGTGTGTGCATGCATGTGAGTGTGTGGGGAGACAGAGAGAGAGAGAGAGAGTACCTTGTTAGGTAAACTGTTTGACATACACGTGGAAGATGTGATAAACAGGAAGCAGCGAGACCCCCCGCAGTGTCCCACAGCCACACGCCAGGGTCATACCAAACATCCCCAATATAAACATGTCTGATACGTGGACATTTATCGTTATCAACCCTGTCAAAGCATCAAAGCATAGCACGAAACATTGTCTCCTTTCATACAATAACGGATTTTGTGATATGAGTCTGACTCACAAACCCGGACAGCTGAATACTTCGCAGGTTAATGTTATGAGTTTTTCTTTTAATGTAAAAATAATCCTGTAGAGTACGCATTAGCTTAATTTGAACCTAAAGCGATCTTATCTTTCAACCTGTCCATCTTCTGAAGTCGCTTACTGTTCTTCAGGTTCGCCTCAACTCAATACGACTTATAGAATTGGATCTCTACAGTGAAATCTGATGGTAAAGTCAAAGAGCGAGGCATAAACGACATGTGTCGGTGTGTAGTGCATCACTCTGGCAGTCATGTGGTAAATATTGTGTTTCCTGTCTCCTCCTTAACTGTTTTGGTAATTGACTTGTGTTAACCCTGTGACCCAGTGACTGCAGGCCGAGGCCTGGCCTGTGTGTGTGTGTGTGTGTGTGTGTGCGTGTGTGTGTTACTGCATGATAGACGACTGAGTGAGTATGTTTTTCAGACAAGCTATAATTTGATGACTGTAATTAATCAGATAAGGGAAACAATTTGCGGTAACTAATAATCCAAGATTTGTTTCACAGAAAACATCCACGGTAACATGTTTTAATTACTCTTTTTAGACATTTTATTGGATTTTAAATTGACCAGGTTTTGCGTCATGTTGTTTTAATTTTTGTTGTCATGTTGTCATGGCTTTATCTGTAGTTCTTCACTTGAGTTCTGATTTACCTTAATCTTCTATTTTATACAAGATCTTCATTTTGGTTCAGAAGAAGGTAGGTCATTTATTTAAAAAAAGAATATCTGTTACTTATAATTCTAATAACAATTTGATGTTATAATATAATAACACCATTTATCAGTCTCACATTATTTAATTATTTCATGTATTAGTTGTAACTTTTAATTATATGTTTCTTTTACCAATGCCATGCAGATGTGCTGTATATGAATGAATTTGCTTCGCAACACACACTTCTCTGGCACAAGTGTAGAACCAAAAGTAAATAAATAAAAATGAAATTGTGGTGGATGGATGCCACACTGCTTCGCTAATTTGGTTATATTCAGATGGAAAGTTCAATTCCACTAAGATAAGGTGTTTATATGACCGTCCCAATATTTGGAGTGTCGCTTTAATCTGGTGATAACAGAAATATGAACTTGCCTGTGAAGACACTGATTCATTAAATGAGAGAGCATGATGAAAAAATTGAAGTGGCTTGGCGCAGACGTTGACATTGAGGTTGCATCAAGTAGTTGTGTGACAGTTGTGTTTTCCTGCCTAGCTGCCTGGTGGCTGCATCCCCTTAGTGCTGAAGCTGCTGTCTGACTGTCCTGCCAAGTTCAACGGAATCAAGTTAAAGCAACTTTTCCCTGCTAAAACTACTGGCTCTGACACTGGTCTTTGGGTTAGACTGAGAGTTTGCCATTTTATAAAGAAAGTCAGGCTGAATATCCTGTACCTGACATTGCTTGTTCTGCATTACAGTGTCAGCTAAATGCATATTTGTAACCATATAATAACTTGGCTCCAAGGTCCCTGGTCTGTAATGATTTGTATTTTCCATGTCATGTACACAAGGATATAAATTATTGTAACTAAATGCAATGATTACAAGTAAACATCTACTGTGTGGGCATGTGCGTGTGTGCATGCAGTTAGTCAGAGCACGGGAAAGCTCGGGGGCTGAGACTGGGGCCAGTTAGCAGTGCTGAGTGGTTGGAGATACAGAACAAATGAGCAATTAGGGAGCTCCTTTGTACCCCTCTTTTGTCCTGGGAGGCTGATTAGATGGACTGCAACGCGCTAACAGACAGAGGGCTTTCAATCTCATCTCTCCTCCTCTGTTCCATCTACTTTTGATCCGCATTCAAGTTACCAAGAATTGTGACTAAAAGAGGTGGCAAAACAAAATGTATCAAATGAGGTTAAAATACATGTTGATGTTGTTAGACAAGCACGTGTGTAGATGGAGACATTAATTCAAATTCAAAAGAGATTCTCAATAAAACAAAAAGAGAATTTCTTATATTTTGACTGCTGACATGAGCATGTTTATTATAGGTGCCAATATGCAGTCACGTTGAAACATTTGCTTATGAAACTATTTTTAGAACAGAATCATGCAAGTTTAGTTCAAACATTTTATAAAATGTACATACTAGACATAACCTTCCGCAATGAAACCAAATCAATGTGCATGTGCATATGTAAATAGTAACTGTGCATTAATACATTGCAAAACCAGTTTTCTAAAAAGGCAGTGGGGGACAGCCATTTCTTTAGATACTCCTCTCTGAAGTAAAGAAAAATGTGATCAGTGAAATCAGCTCCCATGGTACAAGATTGTTCCAAAGAGGGAACATTGGTTCCATATGTATTTTGCAGGCACTGGTGTTCAATTAAACAGCAGAGTGAAAATGACATCACAAGGAGCCAGCAATCCAATCGTGTGACGCTACAGATAGAGTCCAATTCGGCTCACTCAGACATGGAGGCCAGGCCACACAACACAACAACTCTTTGTTTCCACCGGCACTGACCGCTCAACAGCGCTGGCCTCTCATCAGCTCTGATCTGTAACACTCGTCCGTTCTGTAAAACTAATCTAAGACTGAGTGAGTCCGTGTGTCTGAGTGTGTGTTCGGCGTAGCATCTAAGTGTTTGTATTTACAGACTGCTGATCCATTTGTGATGCACACTACAAATATCCCACACTGAGAGACAGGCTGTTTTTGCAATTGAGAGGAAAATGATATCAAAGTAAAAGTAAATTGGTGACTGTGAGCATTTCATCCAATACTATGAAATACAACATCTGCTGAAAGAAATCACAGTCAGAGAAGCATCAGATCCTGAACGACTCAAATCAACAATCTGCACCAGGATTTACAATTTCATCTGTGATCAGTGTCGTTCTCAGTAAAATCTGATATTTGTCAATCTTTTCACATGCCATGCCTTCTGAAGCTAAGCCAACTTCACTGAAAAACAAAAACATTTCCCCACTGTCAATTGATGAGTCATTCTTTCGTGCCATGTAAGGCGTCGTTACCATGGAAGTGCGGAGGAGAGCTATTATGGTCCATCCACTGGGAACAGGACACAGCGGAGCAATATGGCCGTATTTGCAGCTACAGAGTCCATGACCCCAGTGTCTAAACAGTAGGCTCATGTGTTGTGTAAGACAGGAGAGGAGGAACAAAGTTGTCATGAGGCCCTAAAACACAACCAGCAATAGCATCCTATTACACCGCTGTAGTCAACAAAAATCATGGAAAATCGTGACAATTTACAGACTCAGAAGTGACTAAGACGATAACCGGACAAACCTAGCTGGAGAATGTTTCACTGCACTTCCTCACTGAATGCACCAATCATGCCAAATTAAGAGAACAATTCTTTCAGAAAGCCAATATCATGTGTCCAGAAGTCCCCCAGCAGACAAATGAGGGTAAACTTCTGAACATTTTGGCAGAGATCTCTTGCCAGCAGAAAATAAAATAAAAACTGTGAAACCACTCTTTTGTTCTACTGTTTTTGTTAATCTCTATAAATCTATAAGATCTTACTGTTATGGATATTTTTCTTCTCGTGATACTTTTACCTATTTTTTGTTCTCATGAAAATTCTGTGATATGTAAGCTGACCTTGGCAATCATGAAGCATAAACATTTATGCCAATAAAGCTTATTTGATTTTAAGAAAGAGAGATGCCACTTCACTTTTCCAAAAATAGGAGAGTTACAAAGAAACAGAGGGAATCAGAGACAGAAATACTGAGAGATGGATAAAGCAATGGAGAGAGAGAGAGAGAGAGAGAGAGAGAGAGAGAGAGAGAGAGAGAGAGAGAGAGACCAGTGCGACTCCACCGCTCTCCTGGGTGGTCTCAGTTCGGAGGAGTATGGAGGTCAGGCAAACAGGCAGATGTAAACTGTAAACCAGCTCTACTCTACAATGGGGCGAAATGCCGCTGGCACTGGCCACAGGAACAACATAAGACGACTGAACTGATATTTAAGGAAAGACACAGTGATGATGACAGAAAGAAAATCAAACGCCGACCAAAGAAACCTGCTGAACAACACAAATGTGATGAGTCACAAGAGTCTACAAAGAGGGGGAGGGAAGGGAGGACTTCAGTTTCATGAAAAGTAGAATAGTTCTTGTTGTAAACTTTGGATACGCAGGTCATATAATAGCCTGCAAACAGTTGGCTGACTAAAGCGATCAGACTGCCACACGCACACACATGCATAGGGAGAGCTACAACAAGTAGGAAATGACACAATTTGCTTGTGATTCCAACTGTCAAACATAAGGATGTTGACCTCAGCTGAAAAGGAGCAGTGTAATCTTATAGCAATCAACTGTATGCTTAAACAGAGCCTCTGCAGCATCACAGAGCCATGTGAAGGTAGGGGAGCTGGGCGGGCAGGGTCGGCTCAGAGTGGGGGGCTTTGGTGACAAAAATCCTTTCCTGTGGATTGCCTTTTGGGAAGCAGGCATGTTTTGCTACCTTCTCTTGGAGGTAGACATGTTGAAGTAGCTGGGAGAAACATGGAAGCAGAGCTGGCTGGCTGGCAGGCAGGCATTCATCATCCCTTACCACAGGAAATTAAAGTAAACAATCAAGACCTCACATCCTGTCCATGAGACCACGCTATGCTCTGATCAGAAAGGTTTGTGACTGTGTGTGTGAGTGAGTATTTGTGTGCATATTTGTGCACCTATGAGAGAACTGGAGTTAACCAGTTCTAGAGGGTCAATGCGCTCTTTCTTCCTGTCACTTAGGGATCTGTGTGCTTTAGCGTGCTGTCTTCTTCATGTAGGCTGTTTGTTGTGTTCTCAGTGGGTTTGTTTACTTAACATATATGATTATAGATAGGAATTGCCTAATAGTTTTACTTGAAGTGTATTATACTGAATTTATCATATAAGTATGATATTATGAATTATTGTGCACACCCACAAAGACTGTTTCCAAACTCGTCTATATGAGCATTCAACTCTTCAGTAGTATAATATCAGTCTTTTCATTCTCGACTCCCACTCCTTCCTATTTTGTAAATAATAACCTGATGTTCAAGGACTTCAGATTTGATCAATTACTCTAATTTTCAACTAGATTCTTGAATTTCACCAGCCAAGTTGGTAGTTGGTGTTATGTTACTGATATAGAAGGAAAAAACATGTTTTTGAAAGATTGTAATTTCTAAAATCAAATTTCTTTTTTCAATTTCAAAAATTAAATTTGTACCCAAATCATTTCACGCTGGCTGTGTATGTGATAGCCTTCAAGATTTGTACCACCACTTTCATATAATGAAGGTAAATGGACTGTTTGTGCTGCACAATGTGTGTTTCCACAGTGTCCCTATCGTAAAAAAGATGCTGCTGCTGATTTAAAACGTCTTTTTCTGAGCACCAGACGTAAAATCCCATTTTCTACCATTTTATCGAGAAATCTCAGAGACGAATATCTCAAAACCTGGGTGCATACAACAACTATATGCCTCCTTAAATGAGAATCGTATCAATTGGGGGAACCATCCCTTTAATGGTGCAAAGAAGGCATAATGTATTTTGAGTAATGCAAACAGAGAAAACAGCATGGCAATCTGCTAATCTGAATCCTTGTCCAGCAGTGCTGTAGAACTTTCATGTCTCAAAACAACTGATTGTGCAACTGCTGATGTTTGTCCAGCCTCACTTTTAGATTTCTGTCCTTTCTCAGCTCTTCCTCCTCACCTTCACGTCCTGCCTTCTTAATCCGCCTACTTCCCCTGCCTTATTCTGTCCTCCCTCCTTCCTTCACTCTTCCTTCCCTGCCTCCCACTCAGGGGTTCTCAGGTTACCACGCGTCACTGATCCAGACAAGCTGGGGATTCTTTCATCGAGCAAATTACAGGCAATTAGGAGCCCAAAGGACAACATTTAGTGTGCAGGGGAAGGCCGACGCAAGAGGAGAGAGGGTTGTGCTGTGGAACACCCAGATCCTGCAGAGAGAAGGGAGAGAGAGGTGTGTTTGTGTTGTTTTACGTGTATGTGTAGATGTGTAGACATTGTCCTAATAACCAACTCTCCAGTCCTGAACACATGGTATGCCAACAACCTTCTCCCCCGCTGTACTGGCACAGACACACAGCCACATATACTCCAGAGGAAGAAAGTAAATCCAGAGTGAATAGTACTAAAGGGACAGATACAGTCACAGGGAGTGCCACACACACAGAAGTGTTTAGAGTAGCAGCATGTTTAAGTGAACCACAGCCATACAAACTGTAGCATTCTTCAGGACCTCTGCAGCTTCAATCCAATATGTCTCTCAGTTCTGTGTGTGTGTGTGTGTGTATGTGTGTGTGTGTGTGTGTGTGTGTAAGAGGGAGAAAAAGAGAGTGAGTGTTCGTACAGTATGTGCTGCCATCATGCATTTACCATTCTGAACCAACAAGGAGAGAAGACTGAGCAGATTAAATCTGAATTGGATGAATAAAGGGGAATGGAAAAATGTATCTCACCATCTCCTCACGATGGGGTTTGATTTCTCCGAGTATTTCAAATGAGTCCAATTTCTGCTGGGGGAGCTTTGTGCTAAATGCACATTTGGTTTGTGTTCCGTTTGAGTGGAGTTCAGAAGGTCAGCTTCGTCTCACTGATCACTGCTAATAAGATGAGGTTTCATCAAACAATGAGGAGAATAATAGAAAGTGACTCCAGATGTTTATTATACCATTCATCACGCAGGGATCTATCTTTGAAATCCACAACAAAGCTTCAGAGAAACTAAATCTTGATTTCTCACACAAACAAACTTTGTGACAACTCCATGCCCTGTGCTCTCTGGTCAATCACTTAACACATATGGACACCACTCATTTGGCAACAAGATCTGGTATGTGATGGGGAATTTGCAAACTATTATAGCAAATTACTCCTCGCTGTAATGAGGTGAGAAAGGAAGAGCAAGAGAGGATGAGTGCACAAAGGATGGTGCACTCTACAGCTGTGAACAAACCGGGGCCTGGAAGAGCTAACATCATAATTCCATGCCTATCATTGTAATCACAGCTCCATCACGAAATGGATTTTGTCAGGGCACGCCAAGTCCACTAAGAGCTGCTCCAGTTAAACATTAAGCAGCTGGTCTCCCTCGCTCTCTTTCTCTCACTCACTCACACACACACAGACACACACACACACACACACACAGAGACACACACACACACCTCTACACGCACACATTATGCAAAGAAACACAAATACATTGCATGGCTTTTTTGTGTGTATTTGTGAAGGATAAGAAGCCTTTGCTGCAGAGCGAGTATACTCATCTGTGTGTGTGTGTGTTTCAAGTGAGGCCTGGAGCTGGTTTGGATTAGCTCTGTGTCTTGTTCAATCTGACAACAGTGACGTGTGCCCTGGTGGCCTGCACTATTGCAGCAGTGAGTATGTGCATATATGGCTGCATGTGTGTGTGTGTGTGTGTGTGTGTGTGTGCTTGTGCGTGAACTTGTGTTTGTGCGTGTGCCAGCCGCATCACTGCTGGCTGGGAATGCAGGGAATGCTTCTGGCTCTTACCCCACCCCTTGTCCTGTTTGCCCAGCCCACTCCAGAGGGACATTGATGGGGAGTGATGGGGGTGCTCGTAGGGGGGTGGGGGTAGTGACAGTTCAGTAACACTCACCAGAGCCCGCCGTCCCATGTCGCAGAGTGGCATCGCCCACCCTCAGTGCCAGAAGGGAGAGTTTATTTTTTTAGCTCCTGCTCTCCCTCGCGCCGGCTGTAGAGGACCACCGAGCGTGGGGTCTCTCTCTCTCTCTCTCTCTCTCTCTCTCTCTCTCTCTCTCTCTCTCTCTCTGCCCTAAGCCTCTTCTCCCCCGGCCGGAAAGAGATTTATTGGGGAGGGGGGAATAAAAGAAAAAAATACTTGTGACCTCCACTTAACGAGAAGTAAACATACAGCGATGGTAGTTGAATCAAAAGTGCATGCTCTTCTCTAACTGTCAGAATAGTGGAGTTAGGTTGGAGCCTACTGTTGGCTTTTTTCGAGCAATGGATGGGAACGTGGACATTTTAAGGCAGGGGCCTTTGTAGTTTTCTCAAAATGGGCAAAATTCAAATTCTGAAAATAAATAGAAAACAAAAACAATGATAATTAACTTTTACTGAGAACTGAATGAAGAAAATAAAATGTACACTTGTAGCATCTGGTTTGAGAGGCTGTAATATTTTTCATGATTGAATCAAAAGTTTAAGATGAGATATGTCATATTAGTTCACTATTTTATTTACTCACAGATTGCAGCTGTGTGTATTAGCGCAACTCATCTTTGAGAATACCTCATTCTTAAATCAGACCCAATCTTCTTGGCCAGCCATTAAAACACACACCGCTAATACCTACATCTGTTTGACATCGTATTTATTTAACAAGGATGAACGCTTTTCACCACTTGTTTGGCTTTTTCAGTTCAGTGATTTTAGAGCCAATTTGTGGGTACAAGTTTCAGACTTTGAGGGTTATGTTCAATATTTTGCAGTGTTGTATGTATTTGAGCATGCAGTTGAAAGAAAATCTGTTCTCATTTTGCTACTTTTCCTAACAAGATATCATGTTTCTTTCTGACTTTCTTTGTAAAAATGTAAGTGTTACTATTGATTTAAGTATTAAAAGCTGAAGATTTACTAAACCTTTTCAAAGTTAGTCTGTTATGTATGTAAATACAGTCATTTAGTTTTATGTTACAAACGAATGTAATTGTAAATATCTGAATAATTAAGACACTATTACTAAAACCTGAACAATTACAAAGAGCTGTTTGTTTTTCCAGTAGAATGTCTAAAACACAGGTGGATGACAATGCTGCTACAGAGCGGGAGTGAGACATCAGTGTTAAATGCCAGTGATTACACCACTGTTCTTTGCACTGCCAACAGTTACGCAATGTTTTTCATGTATCAGTGAATATGTTTTTTTCCATTGGTGCTGTACTGCCAACTGTTATATCCTTTTTCACTCCAAAACGTATATTCACTGATCCATATCCCACAACCCAGATCTCCATCCAGCAACTTCCAGTTCACAAATGAACAACAATAACTTTCTTCTCAGCTTCACCTTTCTGCTGTGTCTTGTATACGCTGGCCTTCCACTGACCTCCTCCTCTCTCCCTGTTTCTCTTTACTCTCTCACATTTTCTTGGTTATGAATTAAATCAGTATAGGGGGCAATGTCGACACAGAGCGATGTGCTGTGCATCTGCGAACCAATCTGACTGTCTGGGGATACACACGGCTCTGTACACTCCCAGCACTGAATAAACAGGCTCCTGCTCCTCTGGGGAGCTGGTGGACGTAGATCCAGCTCTACGACTCTACTCTCCTCACAGGGCAGTGGTTGTGAGTGACCTGAGCCTGGCCTTCCTGTCTAGACCAGTGGAGATGGGGTTAATGAAACGCTCAACGCTGTCTGAAAGCTGTCTGAACATTGGCTGCGGCATCCATCTTCAACTCGTTCCCGCTGAATCTGACCATCACACCTCAACATACACCTTTGTTCCTTGCATCCCTCCGCTCGCGTTCCCCTACACCGCTTGCCTTCTTCTCCTCCACCCTTGACCACTAACTTACACTCACTGTCATTGTGGAATTCTCCCTCCCCCCACCCACGTCTCTTTTTCTCTCACGCATGCGCTGTCTTTTCATGGAGAAGAACCGTTTATGAGACAGTCTTAGAATAAATGGTGGTCAGCAGTTCAGCATGTTGGCTCGTCCTGCTCTGTAAATATGGATGACTGAACCCAGCCAGAGGGAAAATGTGTGAGTGTCTAAAACAGCGGCTGAACGACTCCGCCAACAAGAGCACCTGGATGGGGTTAATCACAGTTTAACATAAACACTGCTTCAAACCGGCTACACACATACGACCAAGTACACGTGCACACAAACTGTCTCCTTTATGTGTGGGGACACGTACATGCTAGCAGAGTGCCACACAGACACTTGCTGATGTAATACACATTGCACCCACGCAATTTAAAAAATTGCAAATGTTATGAAGACAGCAAGGCTGCCTTTCCTCAGCTCAATTAGCCTAAGTTAAGCATGTTTACAGTGAATGGCAGGTGGTCAATATAAAGAAATATAATTGATAAAGTTAACTAAAAAGATGCTCTTATAATGACTCTCAACAATATATTCTGATATAGGATAACAGATACCAAACCAGGGTGGATTGAAGATTATTGTAACGCAAAATAGTTCCCTGAACCAAGTTAATAGTTTTCCTGTATCTTGACACCTTACAATTCATTCAACAGTCCTAGATATTCCAAAATTCTGATTGTATACAGTGCTAACGATTATTCAACAATTTACGTAACAATATACTACGCTCACAGATTATGAGTACAAAATGACCCTAATAATGAAATAGGAAATGTAAAAGTAGTTTTCTCACTACAGATTACATCAACACTTTTTGTAATTTGTAATCAGATACTGTTTTCTACTCTACAGTACACTCACACATGCTAAAAAGGGTGACACAGTTTACCACAGTATGCTCTTTTCATTATCAAACTGATTTTCGCACCGAAGAATTTTAAATAGGTCTCATGGAACTTGGCCATCGCAGTATTTATCTCTCTGGGACCTGGACTCATCCATAACAGATCATCCACACTGTCACATAAGATACAGTCAGCTCTACAGTAAGTAAACACATGCGGTCACAGATCAGCCCATCAGCCAAAGCTATCCAGGCTCTCCAGCGGAGGGGGCCCTTGGTCCAGCATCTCTATCCAGCCTGTGTCGGTGTTTGTTGGGCAAACAGGAGTACACGGCTGGCCTGGGTGCTGAAAATGACCATGCTTTATTGCCCAGTGTCTGGGCTGAAATAAACACAGTTCGCATGCCACGAGAGGGTTGTGTGTGTGTGTGTGTGTGTGTGTGTGTGTGTATGTGTGTGTGCTCATCAGTCAAAGAGAAAGACATATTATCTGTTTAAGCTCCCTCAGTGCAGCCAGGCCACACAGCAGGTCTGCTGTCTATTTTATTTCAGTTTACACAATCTGGCCTTCATCTCATATCTATAATACTTAACATTTTTTAAAGACCTCGACTTTAAATTTCCATTCCTATTTCAAGTGTCCAAACTGCAGTAATGGTAGAGTGCATGTGATTGGTGCTGAAAAATACAATTTCCAAGTTTAAATTTGCCAACATGATAAATGATATTAGTTTTCTAGAGTTGGTGTGGAGTATTTCAGACACAACTGATATTGATGTTATTGTGAGATGAGGATCTAATGGCATTTTGGAACAAAAGTCTTCATATGGGGTCCTTGTTCCTGCCTGTCAAGTTGATCTGTACTGCTGTGATGTATTTTTCCAATCAGACTTACCAGATGATATTCTCTGGATTGTTTGCTTACCCTTCAGTTTAATAAGCCCACAATGTGGAAACCACAGTGTCCAAGCTTCAACCAAAACAGAACAGGGTCTGGTTTTACTGGGGAACAGACAGGATGATGCGGGTGCAGGAAGACCAGTTTTGAAGGCAGTGTTGGAAGAAGAATTCAGGCCATTTACTGATAAGTAAACGTAGTGACACCACAATATAGAAATACTCCATCAGTAGAAGGCCTGCATTCAAAGTAAAAGTACAGAAGTACAGAAGTATTACACTGAGATTTTATTTTTACTGATGCATTAACACCTAAGCAACATTTTAATTTCGCAACAGCTAAAACACGATATCCCATATTAACATATTGTAATCGTACTGTGCCATAAATACAATGGAACGGAAGTATACAGTGGTATTAAAAGGAAATCTTTGAGTAAAGTACTTAAGAATTATACATTTTATAGAAAAAAATATTTAAATCTGTTTTGAAAGTTGAAAAATGTAATTCTTTGCCAAAACCGTGGTTTTGAGATGTGTGATTTTTTTTAAATGTATTTATGTATGTTGTGGTTTTTCTTGTGTTGTAGGGACCATGTTTTATGCTCTCTTACAGAGAAACTCGGACTGAACCTGTGACCTTTACTTTATGGGAGGCACTGTAGTGGTCTCACTTCTCCGTTGAAGCCAGCTGGAGTCTCTTCACTCCCAGCCCATTAGCACTCTGTACATCCAGCTGTGTCTCTGTCAGACAACAGACCTCATCCAAAACACTTAACCAGCTCCTCCTGCGTTGCTTCGCACATGAAGATCAACCACACAGGCAGAGAGGTAGTAAACTAGGATCAACAAGTTAGTCCCAGTGCGTTCCCTTTTTTTATCCTAGAAAACACACACACATGCATTAGACACGCGCACATTTGGTGACCTCTGTGGTTGTGAGGCCCAGACCTACCCGTCTACTCGCACATTGATTAACCCTGAGAGTGTTTGGCCATTAGAGCCGATCTGCAGAAATCAAACCAATATGTGAACTCTGTGATTAGTGTCAAAATTGTTACAACGCCTTTCACTCAGAAACCAGAGCTCGGTGCATTCCAGTCCTGCTCTCCATATCTCTGGTATGAAATACAAATACTCTACGATGAGGGAGAGAAGCACAGGAGAGATGCAGGGTGGGGGTTATCGAGCAGCTACATTTTTTCCATGTAAATTCGGAGAACATGTCACCCTGGTGCTCCCTCTCTCCCACCTTCTCTCTCTCACACAGATACACACACACAATCAGTTATGAAAATATTTCTTCAACGTCAAATGTCCAGGAGCTACTGAGGCAACACAATTCTCCCCAGCGGGAGGCAGATCAGAGGAGAAGTCTGCACTCTACCTGCTTTACTGACAGACCTCCCTGAAATCCACTTGCTGCCTTTCACCTGTAAAGGCAGCCGCACCGCATGGATACGATCCAATAACCCCACTGGGCAAAGGGCAGCAATACAACAGAGGCTTTCTGCCGGTGCAGACAGAGGCCTTGACTCTGAACATCAGCCAAAGTCATAAATGCCTTCTGTATAATTTACGCCGTCCAAAAAACCCAAAAGCCAAGGACAGGAAAGAAGGACAGACAGTAGGGTTACAGTACAATGGTAAGGGTGATGGAAGGGAGGTAACAGGAAGGACTTTCACCACACTGCGTGGGTGATGAGGGCACAGAGGCGTTACAATGGCGTATTTACACTGGGGGAGATTTCTCTGCCCCATCCCCACCTCTGACTCAACGGCAATGTGCTGACTGGAAACTGCAAAGAGGTCACTTTCCATTTCATCTTGACCTGGCATCTCTTTTAACGGTCTAATACACATCAATTTAGAGGAGTCTCTGACCTCGAGTTGAATATTTGACATAGAGCCGTCCCCCGGAGACCGGACTTTCTTGTGTGACATAATAATCTAAATTGCATGTCATAATTGAGATATGATATCATGTATCTCTCTCAGGGCTGGCCGGCTGGCTGGCATGAAGGCAAGGCCGAGCAGGAAGTTAGCGATAGGAACAAATTGTTAAGAGGAAGGAAATGTTTAAGTCCAGAGGGGTGGTAGCTGCTGATTCTGGCGTAACACACCTCTTGGGACAATTTAGGATTTAGGATACTATCAAAGCATATTGTGCGAACACTCTGAATCACATGTGTCAAACTCAAGGCCCGCCTCGTCATTTTATGTGGCCCGCGAATCCGGCAGCAAAAAAAAAGAAATAATAATTATTATTATTATTATTTTATTTTTGGAAAAATAATTAAAAGTTAGACTTGAAAATAAAAGTATCCCCATGGTCGAAATTATGAGATAGAAAGTTGAAATTATGAGATAGCATGTTGTCTGTTTACCGACATTAAAACTATCACAACAGGTGGACAGGAGAGGCAACAGCCCGAAAAGAGGTTTTCCAACGATTGAAAAAGATCGACAAATAATCCCAAAATGTCCACGAAGAGAAAAATTGATGCAGAGGGAAGAAAAGGTAATGAAAGATGGGAAAGCGAATACATGTTTGTGCTTCAAGGAGAACAACGGGTCTGTCTTCTGTGTTATGAGGCGTGTCGGTGATGAAGGATACAATTCACGACGTCGGCATTTTGACACCAAACACGGAGCTAAATTTAGCCTCCAAGAAAAACACCAAATTGTCCAAGAATTAAAAGGCAGACTGCAATCACAGCAGAATATATTTACACAGCTACAGCCCAGTGCATGCTGAAGGTATGTGAGCAGAGCTCCGACCAGATACAGACTTTTACAAACGTCAGTTTGTGAAGAAACACCATCGCAGACCGAGTTCATGAACTAGCAGCAATCTAACAACACAGCTAGCTAAGAGACGAGCAGGTACTTGTGTTTTTAATGAACTGTTGATGAAAGCACAGACAACACGGATACATCATCTATCCATGTTCATCAGACCTGACTCTCAGTGAGCAGCTCTTGGATGTAGCTGCCATGCACAGGACGACAGGGAGGAACATTAGTGATGCAGAGAGGTGACACAAACAGCTTTGAACAAAGTTAATGTAATAACTTGTGTTTGATATTTGTCTTTGTTATTTTCTTTAATAGTTTGATCTTTGATAGAGTCATGTGGGTTTCTTAACCCTCAATTAAAATGATTCATGTTATAATAACAGAAATGTGTTTAAATATCATTTTTCATTTATATAACTGTATGTACAATATTTGTACACTTGAATAAACAATAATCAAATGCAGAGAGAGTTATTTAACAATATGTTCGGGAGAAGTTAGTTATACAGTCTTACAGTTACAACCGGCCCTTTGAGTTTGACACCCCTGCTCTGAATTCTGTTTTTTTTATTATCTTGGTATGAAAAATACAAACTGACTATTTCATGATACTTTGTGCTTTACTAAATCCTCTATGTTTAGAACTGTACACCGCTTTCCTGTAGTGCTACTTGAGCAACTACGACCAAAGTTCTTACTTTAATTATTCTGTTAAATTCTCATTGCTCCAACAGATTCTCTTCTTGTACTTCAATTTACATAATTTGAACAAATCTGTTGTGCACATACATTTTTTGTGGGCACTCTCTGACCCTGCTTAATGCTTAACACACAAGACCATTGGTCTAAAAGGGACCAAAAAAACAGTCAAATTAGGGAGAAGCATTGTCTGAAGAAAAACAGTATTCTGCATCAAAACTAGTCTTACCGGCAGTGATGAAAATGTGCAACCGTCGACACTTCATCAACAGTAGGTTTGAATAGATTTGATCAGGCAGAGGACCAACTCCTGGATCTTGTTGATGCAGAGCAGGGTCTAGCATTCTATCCGAGGTAAATAGTTGTATAGCTTAAACTATTTGCTGTTGTATTGCGTTCCTTTTTAGCATTATTGGTTGATGCTTATATTTATGTTGCAAAAGCTCCGAAAAATTGACCTCACTCTAAAACAAAAAGCATTGCTTTGCATGTGATGCTCCACATCCAGAGTACAACTTACTATTTAGAAATATATTACATTATCTAAATGTTAGGTGTGTTTGTTGTGTATCCAGTTCTGCAACCAGTGAAAAGTATTAAGGCCTCTTTCCATGCCCCCATTTGGGCCTATTGAAGCTTGTGTTGTCCTCTAATACCCCTTGGCAGGTACAGTGGGGCACATGCCTCGGCACTGTGTTAGTGGTGATGGCGTTGATAGTGGTCATGTCCAGATGTGGGGCCTAGTCCTCGAGTCATGTAGACTAAACCTGTGGAGAGAAGAGCTCCAGACCTCCATAGGCTCAGTCCTCCGCTGTGGGGCTGCAGCCCACATGTGCACCTTCCAGCCTGAGCACCGCATTGCACACCATGTTTGCAACAACAACTTGTCAGTAAAGGCCTTTACTCGAGGGGGGGGGGGCATTTTATTTTTTGTGCGATAGATACGAGAACGCCAACGTAAAAAGAGCGCAAAAATATTCTGGCTCTGCGTAGTTCACTCACTGCGTAGGGCTTCATCTTCTACAGTTCAGAAATTAGTGAAAAAGCACAGACATGTACATATATGTCTGTGTTTCCTCTGTGTGTAAATGGTATCAGCTATGATGTGAGGAGCCTCACTAAGGTGTTCGGGGGTAGTAAACAGATATGGAGCAGAGTGGACTCTTATGGTCTACCAGCAGGCCATTCAAAGTTCACCACACATGGCACACTGGAGTGCTCTTTCTCTTTATGACTTTCTGTCTTTCTATCTGTGTCTCACACACTCCGTCGTTACCGACACAGTCTGTCCTCTCAACTTCAGAGATATAACAGGTACGATACAAGTTTGTCCAAGTTCACCAGAATGAGCACCCCTTTTATATCACCGGTTGTGTCCACACATACACACACATCCAGCGCCTGCACACCATAATTTAAGAGCCACTTGACGAACAGATTGTTTCCACTATCTGTATTTCCTTTTCATTCTCTCTGTCCTTTTGTGATACACGTGGGAGAGCAGAAGCATCCAAAGTCGCATGTAATGGTAAAATTCCAGCAGCCTCACTCGGATGTCCCCTCTTCCTGCTATTCTATATGTGTCACCAGGCCTTTTTGAGGGGGCTCTTATGGGAGCCTTGCTGGCGAGAGATTTGTCTTCGCACACTCACGCACACTTGGCATGCACATATACATGCATATACACAAGTTGCACAGATGCCTGACACACACATACACACCCAAAGAGGGATAAATGTCAGGGATCAGTTGCAGGGTCTGGGTATGACCGTTAGGAATGCCAGCCGAGGCCTGTGGTCTGACACCTCTCGCTGTCTGTGTCGCTGTCAGCCATGGGAAACACTGCAGCCCAGGAGAGCCCCGGCCAGAGGGTGACGTGATGGGGCAGGATGTGTTTCCAGTGGTGAGGTTTAACCATGCATGTGGACATGCTCAGAGACCTGTGGAGGAAATTCTCAGCACCCCTTGGCCTCTGTGTCTCGTGGGTGTCAGGAGCAGTGTGGCCCAGCCGGCCACACTAACACACACATTATCCAAACATCGGGTCCTTCCCCATGCAGCAGTATACCTGGTGTTTCAGCTTCAGTTTCGTCTCTTAACTGTTATCTTTACCTGGAATCATCTCACTTTTGGGCATTTATTGTACTTTGTTAGGCTAATCACACTAGCAGTGAAAGTTCCCTTGGTGACCATATGGTGGCTTAATAATTCATCCAGTTCTACAGTCAAAGTTATGACTGCCCCCTGATGCTCTCTATAAATCCAAGCCTGTGATGAAAGCATCAGTCATTTACTTTCAAAAGCAATCCGGAGTTTTGATTGTTCCCATTGCGCCGCACGTTGATTTCGTCGGACAATATGAATGGTTCCCGTCCTTAATGGACCGTGACAATCCTACAGAGTCTCACAACACGGCCACACGTTTTCAATCACAATCTGTACCCCTCCATTCATTCTCCTCTTTCTCTCTGACTCTCACACAGTGTTTATTTCTCTCTCTAATTCATCCCCGCTCTCTTCCCTGCCCCTGAAACCCTCTTTCTTGCCCTCTGATAGAATTAGAGAGTCCTTGAACCATGGTGATCACGCTTCCTGAAGCAATTACTATTAAGCAGCGGTGGCAGAGAGCATAGCATGGAGCGCACTACAGAGGCGGGAGGCTGTTTACATGGAGCCCAGCCAGAGGTGCTTTCAGTAGGCTGGCAGAAAGAGGGTGCGGCCAGTTGGAGAGTGGGGGCAGTGGGCTTTGGGGCATCAATTTGTTGGATCCAAGCTTTAAGGATTTACCCACATGGGATGAAATGTTAGGAAACGTTACATTACAGACAGATGTACCTCAGCTTCACATGGAAAATCAGAGTTCTGGTTACACTGTATACAGAAAGACAAGGAATGAAGACAAGATGAAGACAGATGGGTTGAGAAATGGTTCCTCACATTCAAAGCATTTGGAAGCTGCTTATAAAATGGAGATGTCGTCAACATCAGATGTTTCTTGCTTATTTCTACATTTGTATAGCAGCCTTCCATGTGACAAAGGCCCACAGTCCAGAAATAAATGATTTGATTGTTTGCACTAAATAATGCTGACATATTCATGAAAAACATAAAGAAGACATATAGACGGTACAAAGTTGTTGTTTTTTTTAAACCAGGCCATTATTTTTCTCCTCTCTCCTCCACCCCATCATTTTATTCAACATCATGGTCTTCAGAACAAATTCAAGCGTACACCAGCTGTTTATTTTCTGGATTGGTCTGTGTTAAATCTAATTTGTGCAGGATGGGTGCTGGGAGACCCAGGAATCCCCTGCAGCCTTGGAGGAGGAAGAAGAGGAATGTGACCCGCAGAGGTCAGCAGTCCCCTCTCCTGGGTTACAGGGGCTCCTGCACAAGGGCTGGGCCAGGGTCACAGGTCAGTAGGCTCGCTCATTCGGCTCTTCCCTGGCGCCTGCCGGCACAGCCCTCAATTTGTAAAGCGGTAGAGGGTGACCCCAGAGGCCCTCTCCTGGCTTCCCTGACCAAACATAGTTCTTAAATACTACCAGCCTCCCCCTGATTCCCTTGTCTCCCTTTGACTCCCCTGTCCCAAGACCAGGACCGATAGTCTAACATAGGGCACACACACACACACACACACACACACAAACACACACACACTCAACACCGATCCATCCTTAATAAGAGGAATTACCCCAGGCAGGGGCAGAAGAAAAGGGGAGGGAGGAAGCAGGTATGCCGCCATCTCCGCCTCATTACTCCGTGGATTTATGTAGGATCATATGCCCTGTGTGTAGCGGTGCACTTTGGCGCTTAACTTCTTGACCTGCACTGTAAATAAATAAATTAATAAATACAAAGCCAGGCTGTCTAAAGGTGGATCAGAGAAACTTAGAACGTTTAGTACACCAGATATAACCTCTAAGGACATTTCTAACCATGTTATATCAATCAATACATTTATTTGTTAAATGAATAAAAAAATGTTCTTCAAATGTTCTTAAATAGAAAAGCTGTCAGAGCAGCTACCCTCAACGATGCCGACATTGATGCTGCTGCTCAAGCTTAGAAAAAGCAAAGGTAACATCCAATGTCTGACAGTCTGCTTCTGAGTGAGTTGCCACTCTGTCTGTTTCCACTGATGAGAGCGACTGAGCTGTTTCTGATACTGACTGTTACAGAGAGGCCAATTATCCTGGCCAATGAGGACAGGCCTCTGACAGCATAATTACAGGCAGCCTTTTCTTGCAGCAACCATATGCCTGGGTATGGCTACCAGTCACCCAGCAGTTGGGAATAGGAGACTAGAGGAAGGCAGAGTCAGGACATGGGGGTGGGTCTGAAGGTGTCTTAATCCACCAGGACCCAATGTCCTGTCTTGTCCTAGACTTTGGGGCCTCTCCATGGGCTGCTGAGAGTCGGAGCTGGGACCTGATTTGGCCCAGCTGGAGGAAGCGGCGATCAGAGTTCAGTTGGTGCAGACAGAAGTAAAGTAAACAGCCGTGGTCACTGGGCAGGCCGTTAGCAGGCCTCGGACAGATGAGCAGGGGGCCGGGAAGACCACACACATACACGTACAGCCAGACCACACAGGGGCCGGGGCTCAGGGGCCTACGCACGCAAGCACACACCCCATCGGCAGGGTTCCCCTGTGAGCAAAAGCATGCTTGCAGGTCAGGGCGGAGCAACATGGAGCATAGAGGAACAACAGACTGGCACAGAGCTGGCTTTGGACACTCTGATCGTGTGGATGAACCTTTAGATAGCCTGAGTATGAGAGACGCATTGACAGATCCGACCCAGTGACTGGAGACGTAATCCTGGAGTAGAGCTGCAAGAGAGAGTAAACACAAACAGGAAGCGATTCATAAGTACACCGCTGTTCCTCTGCCAAATCTTAAAGTGCAGTTTGGAGAGTGTGTCTGCCTCCATGTTGGCGGCACGCACTCTCTTCCAGGGAAAAAACACACGTTCATTCGCTGGGAAATCACATCATGTTGCTAAACCAAAAGTCAAATCAGCAATTGTCAACAAGATTTATTTTTGTTTGACTTATTTGCTTTACCAAATGTCCCAAAAGGGGAAAAAAAGCTTAATTGAGGGACATTGTTTCATTAATTATGGATCTTTACATTCAGAACAATTTACGTTGCATACCACCATAGTTCAAACGTTTTTTCAATCATTTTCGACAAAAAAGTGCATTTGAATACAAATTACGTAACACCAGATAAGGCTATTTTCAGTTTAAAAGCTCCGTAAACCCAAACTTACATTTTATTCACTGGAAATGCATTTTTTGAAAAAAAAACAATGTGTGTGTGTGTGTGTGGGGGGGTTAAAACAAAGCAACTGTCCCTGCCACACAGACATTAAGAAATTCAGAACAATAACATCAAATACAGTGCTGTTTTTATTTTAGCGTTTCCAAAAACACTGAATAAAAGCTTATCACGCTGCAGACAACTATATTTTTCTCTCTCTCTTTCTCCCACTCACTCTCTCTCTCTCTTTCACACGCACACACACACACACACACACACACACACACACACACAGTTAGGACTTTGGCAAACACATTAACGAGCAAAAGCTAAACAAAAATAAACCACACACACGCACGTACACACACACACACACACACACTCTCTCTCTCTCCCTTTTTCTCTCCACATAACCATCAGTCTCTTGTTTTATCTGGACAGTGTCAGAATGACCCATGGGAGAGCCTGTGTGTGTGTGTGTGTGTGTGTGTGTGCGTGTGTGTGTGTATGTGTGCGAATCACCGTGACATAGGGTGGAGTGAGGAGTAATGCATTCAATCACAATTACTCCCCACTGCCACCAGTCATGCCGCCTGCCTCACATCACCTTACCACTTGCGCATACACACATGAACGCTCGCACACACAGACACACACGGACACACACTGAAACACAGGTCAGCATTTCCATTGGAAAGACACGATGTACTCTGAGTTCGTCAGCGAGTCCAAGCTCACCTCCACCGAGGATCTAGTGCAGCTGTCAGAGGGACCAGGCCGAGCAGGGCTGGGCTGCACCATCTGCCTGCTTACAACACACACCCTCCTGTGTATCAGTAATCCTCAGCACCCTGCCTCCCTCTTCTTTCATCACTTATCTCCACATTTAATACCGCATTTATGATAACGAATGACAGGTAGCTTGGGCTGCAATCCCTCCATATCTGGCCTTTAGCTCATAATGGTACGAGCTGCATTCTTCCTTTCTAGCTCAGGGCCCTGCAAGCCTCAATAAATCCTGATCAGGGTGGGCAAACCACTTGCTAAAAGTTTTTCTGGCTGTAAAAGAGGGCAGTTAAGAAATAGATATGAGATATGGTGCTAATGAACTATGCATGCCACGTGTTAGTCATTGAGTGCTTTGTGTATTTGTATGAGAGGAGGCACAAGCAACAGCAGCATTGTATTGTATTGCTGTATTGTCTCAGGATGCGTTGTTGAGCTGACCTAGGAATTCAAGGTCTTTTTGAGTAAAAGGAAGGACTCCTTCACAAAGTCTGATTGAACTCTGAAGCTGATGCTGACGTTAGCTATTTGGTGTTCTTGAGCAAAGCAGAAGTTGACGTTTGTGTCTGGGGGTCAAGTCTGGAGGTGGGTATGGTTCAGTGTCTGGACAGGAGGCTGGGGTCACTGGGTTCAAAAAGGGCTTTGATTTGAGGTCATGGCTGCATGTTTGAGGAAAAGTATTGGCTGTGGTCTGTAAAGGTAGAAAACGCCGTTGTGTAGCAGACAGATGATTAAATGTTGTTATGGTGAGATTAGTGTCAGGGTTGTGGGCAGTCTGGGGGGTCTGTGGTACTGAGGAGCAGAGGCAGAGAGAGGCAGGAGGAGCTCGACACTTGTCTGCCGGGTTGGGAGCTGGTGATGGTCACGGAGCAGTGAAATATGGCTGTCAGGTATAGAGGGGAAGAATAACACAGACACCATCCTTCCTGCTTTGCCACAAGAGCGTCTGAGTCGGGTGACATAGTGGGGTCATGCCCTGTACGCAGGCTGAGACGACGTTCCCTCGCACAAGTGCATACATGAAAGATTGACACTCACTGACAAGACCATCATCCTATAAAAAACATTACACAGAAAGATTTTCTGAAGTGTCTCTGTGAACATTGGGTAAATAAGATAAGAGCTTTGCTGCAAGATAGACACGGTAATGAAGATCATTATTTGATTGTGTTTTTAGAAAGAATGAAAGAATGATTACTGTGATAAAAAAGACAGATAAAGTTGCCATTAACTAACTTTCTCATCGAATAGTGACATATTTTCAGCAACAAATCAAATCAGGATGTCAGTAAAAATGTGTTTTAAAACTAATAGTACTTCATTATGATATAAATAGTATGTCTTTATTTTATTATTATCATACATTGGATTATTATATGTTAAGCGGATGATATTTTACATATTTTTTTCATTTTTAACTGAATTGGCAATAGTCAAGCTTTTTAAATGTAGCTATATGTTTGCATTTTATAGGGTTGGGTAAACCTAAAATAGACTTACACTTAATCTATTTATTATAATTGAGCATGCAGAAGCTTCAAACGTTTCAGACGACAAGGGAATTATGATGTAACCACAGACATAATGCTGTGGTGAGCCTGAGCCCCTGAGCCTGATTGAAGGCTGAGAGACGTTGGCTTTGATTCCTCTATTGTTTTATCACAGGAGGAGTCCTCAGCTCTCTAAATTGATCATTAACGTGACTCGCACGTAGGCGACTTCCCTTTGGCCCCCGACATCCTCCCGCTTGTTCCTCTTTGGAAAAGGAGGACCGACTGGCGAGGAAACCTTGCTGAGGGAGTAGAGCTACAGCACAGGAAGGCTCGAAAGAAAGGTGACTCATTTAATATTTCAAACGTGGGCAGTTGGTCCTAAAATGCAACAACACTTCCCGTTCAGGATGCTGCCAAATGCTGCGTAAATTGAGCAGGTCATGTAGCTGTCATGTCATGTAACACAAACCTTGTGTTTGCAGATGGTGGTCTCTGAAAATTTCCACAATTCTTAAATCTCTCAAATAATTATATCATCAGATAATATAATTATGTATGAAGGCCCGTATGATTTTTGTTTTTATTTTCCAAAAATGTTTGGACTAGTTCATTTAAGAGAAGAAGCGTGAGCCTCGACAGCATGAAATATGTCATTATTATTATTGTCATTATTGACATTTCCTGTTGATATTATACTCTGATCTCAAATTGAACTGGTAGAATTATTTATATCAATACATGTAAAAAACTAAATATCATGCACATCTTTTATACATTTTTGTTGTTGCAATGTCTCTTTTGTAGTTTATTCTTAGAGCACTCATTTACGAAATAGCAGCAATCCTCTTTATCGTGTCAGGAGTCAAATCCATATTCGAGAGTAATCAAATTTAGGTTTAGGTTAGTCAGACGGATGGACTCAAACTCTGTGTCTGGTTTTGAGATGTGATGAAACGCGTCCAAATTTCACTGCTTTCCAGATGATGGCTTCTTTTATTATTGCTGTCTAACATGTCCAGTGTACCGGCGACGCTTTACACGGGTCATAACCAACACATGACGCATGAAACATTTAAAGTCTGCTCTTAAAATAGCACCTGCGCTGGAGCTGAAGAACAGCCAGCTGTCTGTTTCACCGCTTTGACTCCTTCAGTTGTACAATATCAGGAGAAGTATTTATGAGACATTAAGACCAGCAAATATTTGGAATTGTGTTTATCAATATTTGGAATGTCTCCCTATCAAAAGAAACACAACCACACCGGGGATTATAGTTTGAGTATTTACTCTTCAGGTCAAGGCAGCTTTAGACTTAAAATAAAAATGGCTAGCCCATGTTGCAGCAAATCAAACAATTAACACATTACTGTATCAATAAGGTGCGCGAAATAGAAATTTCTATATTTACCTTTGCATGGATGAATGTTCAAAGTTTTCTTTAATAATGAATAAAAACATATTTTCTGCTTGTGGAAACTGACCACATTTTTACAGCTATTGTCTCACTTAACTGGTATTAAAATGTTTGTCCTCAACAACCCAAGAACTATTCAAATAGCCCAGTTTAATTTCTTAGCCTGTTTCATTACATTACATGAGATAAATCCATCAGGAGTCTGTCTGTAAACTCTATGACAGATGATATTGGACAAATAAAAGCACCAATAACGACCTACACAAAACAATATCACATATACGCACTCATGATGGCAGTGAGTGTGTAACTGAGCGGCCAGTGTTCCTCAGACTACGGTTTACTAATAGATCCCTCTAGATGGCGTTAACATGCTTTGAGGCTCTGTGGATTATGATGCGAAAACATACAATTCACTGAGATAGAAAATCATCATTACTGCCCTGTTATTCTGTAATCTTCATTTAAAAAAAAGAAATATGCGACTCATCTTTATTTCATTGTTTTGTGTCAGTATTGTGCACAGGAAGTTGCTTAACAAAAGTTATTTTGAGTATACAAAGAAAATATTATTAATCGGAAAACAATACTCAGCACTGTGAGTTACATAGAAATGACATTAAAAAAAGAAAATACATACAATTTAAATTAAGTGCAATCTAGAGCATCTCTGTTTCTCTCTCTCTCTCTCTCTCTCTCACACACACACACACACACACACACACACACACACATTGACCGGGTCATTGCTCAGAGACACTTTGTTGGGCCTGTTGCCCTTTCTCAGATTTTCACATATCTGCTGCACTAAATGCTCATAATTGATGCATCTGTCGGTCAGCTGGCAGCCCATGATTGGGCTAAAACAGTCCTGCGGGTGCGGTGCATGAAGCAGAGTCTCACAGACTCCTTACATCTAATGATTTGGGGTCCCAGGGTCCCAGGCTCCATGGCTGTGTGGTCCTGAACAGACACAGCAGGCTCAGTGAAAGGCAGCCGCCCTCTGGGACAGAAACAACATTCATTCTCTGGATCAAATAGCAGCATAACACTCTAGTCGACATCAGATCTCAGCACAAAAGCACTGTTGTGTCACTCAATATCAAACAGAGACATGCATTTCGAAAACATACAAGGTCCGTCTCACCACAATGTAGAAACGCGTTCACCTTGTGAAAGCATTTCAACCAGTAGATTCTACGGTCAGTGTTTGATTCTCCATTGAGGAGAAAAATGGATATCATTTATATTTCATTTTTCAATGTTTAATTTCTATGTATGAATTTGTTAATCGCTGGTCTTTCTCATGTGTGCAAGTTGTTTTCCTTCATCTACATATAGAAACAGTAATGGATTACAATCCTGGGGCGTCCAGAGATGGAATAAAAGCCAAGGGGATCTGAGTGATTGCTCCTATAAAACATCTCCCAGGCCTTGTAGAGCTGTAAAGGACGAGGAGAGATAGTCGGACAGGCCTGTTCTCAGGCTGCAAACAGGCGTCTGGTTGCCTTCAAGACAGCTCTGTGTCTCTCCCTCTATTTCCCAACTTTCTCTTTGTTTCTCTTTCTATCGTCTCTTTTCACATTAAATCTCTTTCTGAGTTGCTTCTCCGTGTCTCTCTTGGTCTGTGTCTTTCCTTGGTGTGACCATCAGGCATTGCTCTGGAAGGGCTATTTAAGGATATGCATGTGCGTGTGTGTGTGTGTGTGTGTGTGTGTGTGTGTGTGTGTGTGTGTGTGTGTGTGTGTGTGTGTGTGTGTATTGACAGGGGTTAAGGCAGAAGTCTGGGGAAACAGTAACCAGAGAGTGTCCCTGATGTGTCGGATGGGGTCACAGAGAATCGGAGGTCTTCTGTGGCCCATCACGGAGCAGAGCATTCGACAGGGAGTTTTTATCACATCACACTGTCATTCACAAATCAACTTCTCCACACACACACAAACACACACACACACACACACACACTGACTGACAAACACATGCATGCATGTAAAGCAATGACAGACTTTTCTCCTGTGTTGCTGTAGAAACAGCTGTTTGCAAAACATGCGTCATGTTCCAAAACTGTACAATTCAACCTTTATTTTTTATTCGCCCAGTTTCCCTTTAGAAGTGACACAACACAAACGCAAGCATGAGTATTCGCAAACACGCACAACACAAACAATTACACAGATTGACGTCATGATCAGAAATGATGGGCTGTTAACATGTAGTTAAAATGAAGCTGAAAGAAAATCCAAGGCTTAAATGTGTGCCGCACGTCACTTCAATATCAAAGGTAAACAGATACAATTTCAGATTTTCCAAATTAACGTTTTTCTTCACATGCAAAAGCTGTCAGGAGAATGAATTTACCCACATTCCTGTGCACTCATTACGGGCAGAACGTGGATTCATTGTTATGTGGGTGAGTGTTCAAGTACTTTAATTCTAGTCTCATGTTTGTGTTGTGTTTATCTCTGCCTCTATGGTTTGTGTGTGTGTGTGTGTGTGTGTGCGTGTGTGTGTGTGTGTGTGTGTGTGTGTGTGTGTGTGTAAGTGGTTGGGGGAGCAGCACACTATGAGGAGAATTCATGTTAGTCAGCTCTCAGAGATGTCTCAAATGTCTGTTTTCCTGACGTGTGATCCATAAATATTTGAAGTGGAAAGGGCTGCGCTGCGTTGTAGGACAAATCTAATTAACCCAGAACTTCCTCAGGGTTCCTCCGTCTGCGGGGCTGCGTGGGTGTCTCTTACATCGCCAATTCACCTCCCTAAAAGGGTCTGACTCCTCATTTAAGCCACTCAAACCTTAAAACATCAATCAATCACTAAAATGAAAGGCCTGGTTTTGGTGAAGGAGTTGAGGAATAATTATTGAGAGTAAGAAATACTGATTTCTTCTTCTTCTTCTGTTACAGCTTCTAAGTTTTTTTTTTTTTTATAAATATTCATCCTACATTCTGAAATTGGCTTGAAAAGGATTGTGGGTTCACACTCCAATTCAGGAATTTGCTTGGACTAACACAGACTATTAATATAAACATGAAATTATTCAAATATAGTAGAGAGAACGCTACATGTTGCGTTTTGACACAGCTGTCTGAAAGATGATAGGCTGTATTTAAAGAGTGTTGCCACTGTGGTGAGACAGAAAAGGAAGACAGAGACAACCATATGACCATACCCTTTTTTTCTCATTCTATTCTATTTCTCACTCGACAATCCATATAAAGTTAAAATTCCAACTTGGCATTGTTATATACTCCAGCCCAGTCTGTGTAGTTGTGTACTAAACACAACTACAGTAGCCTATGATTCAGTGCATTATACATCTCTCTTCCCTTTCTGTTCTCAATCTGACCCGGCTCTGAAAAACTAAAGTGCTGCTGATTCCGAGATAGTCTGCCATCCTTTTATCCAGATGAGACACGAGGCCTCTTCTCCTTAAAACCAGCGCTGGAACGCCCAATTGAAAAGACGGCTTTGGTGAGGACGTAGGGAGCCAAACGCTGTGCATGGATCTCATTCCTGAGGCCTGGGGTTGCTGATTTCATTAGAGCGCACCACACTATTAGAGCCGCCTCAGTTTGCTTTGCACTCGCTCACATTTCCAAAATGCAGCAGCGGATTCAGCTTCACACGAGAGGGCCACGCTCAAACCATTTCCGTTGTAAACCGCTCGCTTAAGTTATGATACATTTTCACAATAAATACAAAGGGAAATGCGGCCAGCGTCTCGTTAGAGGAGGTTAGCTCTAAAGCCACGTCAACCAACGTGGCCTTCCTGTTGGTACAGTGTCGTGTGTCGACTGTGATAGAAAAGCACTCATACTGTACTTCTTTAGTATATGTCAAAACTTTTTTTATTTTGCTGATCTTTATCGACAAAACTGGCAACCAGCTGAGGAGTGTCAGGTCTTTGGCGACCACACAAGTTGAAATAAGGTGAATGAAGGTGCTGCATACTGTAACAAGTATTTCGTCAACTCCATAAAAGATCACCAGGAGGAGTATGGCCTTACAGGCAACCAATGAGAGCTGGTTGGGTCTCCACTCTCAAAGGTGCCAGCCGTTGTTAGACACACAGACGGACGCTTAACGCCTGATCCAGATGTTCCAGCACAAGCAGCAACAGGGAATTGGATGAGACCTTGAATTAAAAAGCATCACACACTGAGCATGTAGTGCACTTCCCCTGCGCCCCTTAGAAGTGCGATTCCATTTCACTGCATACCACCAACAGTGGACCACTGAGGCAGGATAATGAGCAGGGCCAATTAGGAGCTGAACTTTCAGAACAATACTGCCTTTATTATGATTTCTCAGTAGCATCAGCACAGCCAGTTGGATTAACCTTTCTTCGGAATACATTCACCAATTAAATCCTTCACATATTAGTATGAAAACAGAGGGGAACTAATTATTAATATCTAGCTTTTTAATGAAGTTGGATATGTTTTCTGCATAACTCAAGCACAGTTTTGATATCGTTGTACTTTCACTGAGTCGTATATTTCCATTGCATGCTTCTTCTGAGCTACATTTTAGAAGAAAATACTATACCTTTTAATCATAATTACTTTACGATCTTACAAACAAATAAATCATATTACCAGTTTATATGTATGACCCATGGCTATATGTGTACATATTTCTGAAACTATAGACGCGTTTAAACCTGAAAAGTTCACAGAAAACACCTGAGTTTGTGAATTCTTTCTACAGATACAACAAACCTTTTAATGTATAAAATGACCAAGGCTGAAGAAGTGCAAGGACATGTATGCTTTTCTGTGCTGTGATGCTAATGAAAGGCTACTTCACGTAACAAATGAGACATTACAAAGAGTTGTTTAGTCTCAATGGTTGTTTAGAGCAGACCACCTCAGGCCCTGAATGACAGACAGAGAGAGATTTGGTTCGGGTGAGTGTTTTCTTATGCCTGTACGGTCCCTTGTGGCAGCAATCAACCTTGTCATATAAAGCAGTCTGATGGCTTGTCTCAGTATTTATTATTAATCTCATATGCGTCTTACAGTAAGAAAGATCTACAGTATTTGCTCCACACATTGCAGTCTATAGCCAAAGCGAGGCATTACAGTAATATACAATACAAGTGGACATTTGGAGGTGACATTGTTCTGCAAGTTCATAAACGTTGGGCTTTAAACACTGATACTGTGTGAGTCATGATTTAAGGGTTTTGATTCTGTGTCCAAACCATTATGACACTATTACTGTCACATGTGTGGGAAGGTGAAAGAATCAGTGGAGAGGGGAGACAAATTGAGATACCTAGCTCAGAAAGAAAGCCACATCAACTGACTCACCAACGACTGCAATTAATACACCCTGAGAAGGAGAACATAGTCCATCTTAAGTGCTGTACTTCAGTTAATTTGTCAGATAAAATAAGATGGAAGAAAATCATGTATGAACCGGATGAGCTGACAAGCATCAAAGAATGTCTTTGTAGATAGTATAATTATTTAACTAGTTGTTGAAAACTATACCCTAATGGATAAAAAAAAATGATTTGTGGAGTTTTAAGCCTCAAAATAATAGCTCCCCTCCTACCTCATCTGGTCTTATCTAGGTTGTAGTGCTTGATGGTGAGACAGTGTTAGATCATGGAGGGAAATAGAGAACATGCATGCCACGTTGTCAAGTCAGATAAGAGACTACTCAGAGTGCGTGTCTCTGTTTAAGTGCAAGTTTACGTGTGTGTGTCTGTGTGTGTGTGTGTGTGTGTGTGTGTGTGTGTGTGTGTGTGTGTGCGTGTGTGTGTGTGTATGGCGTAGAAGAGTCTGTGTCTCTGATTGCCTTTGCTAGGCTTCCCACATTAAAGTGGCCTCAGCCTGAGGGAAAAGATTCCTGGCTGCATGGCAAAATGAGTGGGGTGGGGAATACGGCAAGGAAAAGATATGGGAGAAGGCAGTAAAGTGGGAGGGTAGGGGCATTTAGGTGAAAAGGAGCTGCCAAAACAACTCCCAGGCTTCATCTGGCCTGCATCCAACTGTCCGACACACACTTGTTCACTCTCTCTCTCTCGTTCTCTCTCACAAACACACAAATACAGGCAGCTTTGGCCCCACCACATGTTCCTGAGTGCGGACCGCACAGGGGGTAGCCCCCTAACCTCCCTGCCCCCATATCCCGTTCCTCTCTTTCCCCTCTCAGCTTTAATTGAGAAGACAAATGGATCTTTCAGAGCCCACTACCACGCCACCATACATCAGTCATGACAATGTTAGCTTTATAACGGAGGGCTTGCCGTGAGCCGAACCATATGTTCGGCCCGCGCCACACGCACGAGCAAACACCTCAATACCATGCTAATGGCGCCCCAGTAATTGCCTGTTGTTTTATTATTAAAGGTAATTTAGGCTCTAATGGAATTCATTCAACATTGTGCGTCGGCCCCACCCAGACTGCACTGTGGAGAGACCACTCTTCCTGTGTGGGACATCAAGAATCCCTTTTATCTCCCCCGTAATAAAATATTATTCTCCATGATGAAACATGCGACAGAGAGCCAGATACCATGCTAGACAATTTATTTTACCACTGACGGTTTCTTTCATCAGTCTAACTAATTGGTATATTCAATTAGCTTTCCTTTTATAAAAAAAATGTTGTCAACTACAGCTCCGGTAAGCAGTTATGGATGGGAACTGTATCTGTTAAAAGATGGCAAATTTTTTTTGTTTTTGTCAAAATGTTGCTCAAATCTTATTCTCAGGCATAATATGCATGAAGTTCAAATATGGACTAACTTGCTTCAGTAGCAGTAATGAAGAAAACTATCAATGGGAGAATATATTAAAAAACGAAAGCTAGCACAACACAAGCAAACACAAGTGTACACAATGGGCATTTCATCTTTTTTTCAACAAATCAGGATTGACAAATTCCAAGCTTTCCAGCGACAGTAACTGGTACTGACAGTACTTCAGAGAGAAGATATAAGTCTGCATGTCATAGCGATGTTTACTGCATCTACCCAGCGTTACCAAACTTTACATAGGTCAGTGCTTTGTCTCCAGCGGGTACAGCCTGTCTGTGTATTTCACTGTAAACAGCGAGTAAGACAAGGAACAATGACAGCACTATAGATGTTGGGCTATGGTGAATTGCCATGGAAACATTAATCTGTGTATGTGGCTAATGCTCAACTGTCTAACAAATATTATCTCAATTTGGCAAAGAGTTGTATGTATGTCTCTTTAAATGCTGCACTGATATTCATGAAAGTTTGGAGAAACCAAACCAATGGCAGAGCTCAATAGTTCAGGGGGCATGTGAGTGTGAACAGTCCCAGGACATATCGAATTAGAAAGCCAGAAACACATGAGTTTGAGGCATGTTTGGGTAAATAAGAGCCAGTAACATGTATTTTGATCATATCCAGTGGATTTTGACAAAACGCTTTTGGCCCAAAAAGCGTAAATGAAAGATGTAATAATCCGCTGAAACGACAGTTTGTCTGTGCATGAGAAACTCTGCTGGCAGGTTTGATGATGTTGTCTAACGGTAGCATCCAGAATATGCTCCATATTAATGTGGGTGGGCAGAAACAAGCCACTGAAACCTGATTTATTAAAAAGCTTAATACAGAATTATTTGATAACTCTGATTTACACTACAGCTGTAAAGGATTATGATGGATTGTATATGAAATAAGCTAATTTTAAAGAAAAACAGATACTCCTTAGGCATGTGAGAAAAGGGCACATAGACATCCACAAACTGAGAATCTGCCGTAAGATTTGCTATCAGGCTCTGACATACTTGTGATTTTTTTCATTTTTTTCATTACATACAAACAAAGCTATATTTATCCGTTTATCAGCTTAACTTCAGCATCTCTCCACATTATTTTCTGAGATCTCCAGTGTTTTTCAGTTCTTTCCTCTTGACTGGCACATTCCTCACCTCATCATTACCCCTGTACTGTATCTTTTCCTTCACTTCTTACACATTTCTACATCTTTGTCAATTTCTTTGTTTCCCAACACAGGAAGCCAGCGTGGTACCCTGGGATCATCTGAGGGTGTGTGATCATCATTGCTCTTCTTCCTGCATCTAGCTCCCATGGTTTTTCATGCTTGGCGTCCAGCATGCCTATCCTCTGACTGGACTAACTCTCATCTGGGGCCAAAAACACCAAAATAACAATCTTCCCTCCCATCATTTGCTCACTCTTACTCTGGTCTTTTTTGCACTATCTTCCAGCTACGAGACATCATGTCATTACATAATTTCGTCGTTTTCTCTTTCTACTCATCACTGTTTCTACCCTACTTCTCTCTCTTTCTCTCTTGTTTTCTCTCTCTCTCTCTCTCACTCACTCTCTCCCTCCCTGTCACTCTTTCTCCCTGTCTCTCTCTTGTTCCCAGCAGCATGTGAACATTAGCCAGGGTTTTTATCAGAGGGCTTCCAGCAGAGCTCCAGCAGGCCTTCCCAGGAGAGGAGGCTACAGGAAGTCGTAGGATGATAAAACTGGGCCATTACTGGGCCAGCACAGGACCCCAGGGTTCATTACCCCCCCCCCCCTCCTAATCTCACTCTGTGACTGCAGCACAACATAATCCTGAACACACCTTAAACCCATTACATTATCTATGTGTGCCAGCTTATCATTTACATGCCAGTTATGGCTTGGATCATGCTGAAACTTTGCTTGTGATACAGACGTTGGCACTGAAATTAGCCTGATAGTCTGACTGAGTTGCAATTTTGTTTCACTTTATTCACCATCACAAAATATCTGATGTGCATAGAAAGATTCAGATATCTGGATCCAGGCTGATAAAAATTGTTTAAAGAAGGCACTCCTGCACAAATATATGAAAGAGATGTAAGTCCTGAGATTCCTCAAACTTAGTAGAAAATGTAGATAAATGACTTTTAACAAGTAACATTCAGAGTCCCTTAGCATTGAGCTATTACTCAGCACTCTGCCAGGCCCTGAGAGTGGGTGCAAGGAGGACATAAGAATTAAAACAGCTGCATCTGAGGTGACATCACAGCCTTGAACACCGCTGATGTAGCTCCCAAGAATAGTACACAAAAACATGGAGCTGGAGCGTGGGGATGCAGAGAATTAATTGGCAGCGGATGGTCTCGTGGAAGCGATGACAGCTGATAGAGAGAACAGGTGGAAATGACATCAACATCAGAGTTCAGCACCATGTAGCACTCAGCTGCAACACTGAGTAACACAGAAACAGAGAGAGAGACACAGAGGGAGAGAAAAGCATGTCACTGAAATGACCAGGAGAAGAACAAAATATTTGCAGCAATCTGTGTTTTGGATTGAATGTTGTTTGTATGATTTGACTGTCATGTTAGTGCTTTTTTTGTCTTTTAATAATTATTACTTTATGGAAATATTGAAATAGTTCACCAGTTAACTTGTCAATTATTGTTTGTTTGAACCGTACAAAAACAGTGTCGACACATTGTGTTACTTGAACACAGCCAGGCAAGCTGCTTCCCCCTGTTTCAAGTCTCTGAGCTCATCGAAGCTAACCAGCTCCTGGCTGTAGCTTCATATATTGCGTATTGCGCATATATTTGCGTATAAACACGACAGTGGTATCAGTCTGACCGTTTTACTCATTACAGTTTACCAGAATGACCCTTCTTTAGTAAGTCTTTTGCTTCTGACATTCCTCTGCCAATCCAGGGCGAGCAGCCAAATGACCCTGATGCTCTTGGGACCCCCTGTTCCCCTCCCCGCTCATACCAGCAGATCAGCTCGGCTAGTTTCCTTATCTGTTCTCCACTCAATTACTCTGTGCTGCAGAGGGCATTTGAAGCCTCAGACGAGCGGCCTGGAGGTTACAGTGGGCTGAACTGGGAGGAGGCACAAGCTGCTGATGGCCTTTTAACCCTCCTTTTACAGAGATAATAAATGACGAGATGGGATGTCGTGTCTCAAAGGTTCAGTAAGTTCACTCCACTGGTAATTATGTACAATTGTTTGTTTAATATGCATGAGCCAGATAGTAAATCACTTTTTATTTAACCTGTTGGTCTGAAAGGACAGCATTTCATTATAATCCTTTTTTTGTGAATTCCACAGTTATAGTATGATCGCACAGAGTTTGTGAGTTGGTCGAAGTTTTGAGTGATGTCATTATTTCACTTCGTGAAGGCCGACAAATATTCAGGAACATTTTTGATTCAGCATCTGACGTGAAAATACTGGAAATAAAAAAACAAACACAGATAATTGAATAGATTTATATATACATATATTTGTGTTTTTATTCATGAAATATTTTAAAACTGCATTCAAACAGCAACATACAATAGTACCTGATTATAAAATGGAATATTTAATGTTCATTTTTTTAATTTATATGAACTTTTGGAGATAGGAATTAGGTCCTGGTTGTCAGGTTACATCTCTCAATCTGACGGTGCAAGTATGGAAATACAAATATTGATTTTCATTAATTGATAATGAATATAATAAACTCTACAGCTGGATGGCATCAATAATGGGTTTGCGCCACCATCTCCATAGACATTTTGATTTTCAATCTATGATAACAACATAATTGAAGAACATAAAAATTCATAGCACTCTTCTGCAAACATCAAAATTCACCCTCCATATGTATGATTTAGGAACAAAGAGCGTTGCTCTGCTCTGAAGCTCTGAGGCCCGATCGAGTCTCCATGAGTCGGCCTTCCAAACAGAGATGGAGAGTTTCAGAGAAATACAGAGATGGAAACAGACGGTGGATGAGAGAATGTGACTGTGGAGAATGGAGAGGGGAGTACAGCACGGACAGCTACCATCTCTTGTCACGTCTGCAGGATGTTTCCCTCCTTTTAAGGCAGCGGTGATGTTCTGCTTTCTTCAGCAGTGCAGCCACAGAAAGCAATGTAACAGGAGGACAGCCAAGGAGCCACATCACAATTATCCATCACTTAAAGATCGATCCAAAACATACATAAATCCTTGCCTTTCCTGCTGTTGATTGCAATTATTTCTGTTTTAATATCTTTAGATTTTTTTTCATGGTGATAAAGATCCAAAACCACTTTAATTTCACAGTCAATTTAGACTCTTTTCCATTCCTGTGTATCCCAACGACAGAGGAAACTTCCAGTTATGTCTCTTTATAATTTCCGTTTCCTTCAATTTCTGTGAATCCATTTAATCAAAATGTCCATCCTGGTACACACATAAACCTTGTTCATCTCTTTGCCTTTTCATCTCACTCTGTCAGTGCCATTGACATGGGCGATCAGGTCTGATTGTGCCTTTCTGTCATGTTATCGATCATCCACAGATAGAGACTTATCTCTCTGTCAGCACCCGGCTGCTCCATTTAAGCTATCACACTCTCGGTGACAAGGGTCTCCTCACCTGTCCATCCATCACAACCGAGACACTCAGTGGCATCACTGGGTGTTTGTATGTTTATCAGTAATTACAGGGGAGGTGTTGAGACTGAAACCAGCTGTGTGCGACTCAAGCTCAGCATTCAGTCAGCTGACAAGAGTTGGACATGGAGTCGACGACAGCGAGTGAGTTAAACCTCTTCAACGTGTCTGCAGGTCACACTATCCTCTGTAATTTCACATGAGCACTGCTAAGATTATATTCTGTCTCTTAAAGTAATAATCACTGCACCTGAAGTGATATGCACATGGGAAGTTTTTTTTATATGAAGCACATGGTCAGCTGGAGCTGGAAGGATCCGGTACCGCGTTCACGGACACTGCAGCAGAGCAGATTATTACTGACACGAGGGTTTGCACCAGAAGCCCTTTGGTTGAAGGGTGGTCTCTACACTCACTGCATCACTCTGCCAGCCCGAATGCTATCAATAGAGAAAGATTTAAGAAAGACTTTGTTGTAGGTTTGTGTATATGTGCATGTGGGTCTCATGTGCATGTGTGCAGCAATCCGACTGCAGCAATGTTCGCCCTTGTCTCTTTTTCTTCATGTGTGTTCCACGTGTTCCAGCCACATTTCTGCAAATATTTATACCGGGTGTAAAACGCTCTTGATCTCTCTCCCCTGTTTACTCTCCTGTTCTTTCTCTCGGCCGGCTCTCACACTGACCTTTTTTCATCCTGACTGAGAGTGACAGGAGGGCGGGGACAAAGAGTCAGGGGGCAGAAAAAGAGCAAGACAGTACAGAGTGAGGTCAGGGGGAGAGAGGGAGTGAGGATAAAGCCTTTGGTAGGTAGAGAGAGAGAGAGAGAGAGAGAGAGAGAGAGAGAGAGAGAGAGAGAGAGAGAGAGAGAAACCTGTAGTGAGAGAGAAGCGAGCAGGGGAGTGGGGAGAGAGTGTTCAGCGTGATGGATGACTTGTCATCTTATAAAAATCAAAAGCCCAATCTACCAAAGCCCTCTTTTAGCAAAAGCACACGATGCAGTCGTGCAAGGAGGCCCATTGGGCTAATTGTGGAGTAATTTGACATCTGTTGACGTCTGAAAACGTGTTAGCTACTACTGAGAGAGAGCGAGAGGGAGAGGGTGGTGTTGTAATGATCCCTGCTTGATTTCTAAATGAGGCCCATGCTGCTGACCAAGCTGGGTGCACATGCCTCTTAAATGAGCACAAAAACACAGATCTAGTTACGGGACAAAGTATCACATTTGTGGTCTTTGTCATCAGCTTAGCTACATTCACTGCGCCTTGATCAATGTTTGATATATTTAGCCTGAAACATGAAGTGATGTGTTCCTGAAACTAATGAGCTTTGCAGCTGGCCTATTGGACCCCACACATACAGTTTGCTCACCTTACCAGCATGTATTTGTCTTTTTTTTCTGTGTTGATCAGTAAAAATGATTTGTAAAATAATGCTGGCTTTTAACCATGATCTAAAATCTGTGGATACAAATTAGTAGTGCAGGATCAGTAATGGATGTTATTTTACAACTATCAACAGCTGTGTGCCATGAGGGGCAACGCATCAGTCATTTAATTATGTATTTTGGAGATACCTGTCATCAGAAAAACTGTTAAATCATTAAAATCTCAGTAACAGAGAAAACACTTCTGCTGTCAAGACTGCATTAGAAAAGCTAATTTGAGGATTATTTGAAACAATTGACATTTGAAAGCAACTAACAGGGTGCTAACATGTCTCCAGCTGTGACGAGTCCTTCAACTCTATACCTCCACATTCCTTCCAGTGTAAAAAGCCGCTGTTCTCTACCTGTAGAAGGGAAACAGAGCTGGTAGCTGGATTCCGCTGCAGTGTGTTGGCAAAAGCTGTGGAAGAGGCCTTAGGATCATTAGTGAGGCTGGCATGAGAGGCTGAAGGAGATCTGCTAACACTCTGCCATTATTCAGCAAGAATGAATCCAGCTTTTGCCGGACTTTAATCACAGCGGCAGTTGTATTCTCTTTTAAATGGCAGCTGTCAAAATAGATCTTTCAGCACAAAATAGTCAGGCACGTTCCTGGTCTCTGCCTGTGAATAAATTGCTGACCATAGGGTGCTGTAGACCTTTGTGTCCTCCCTCCCACCCTGTGCACAACCTTGCAACATAACTGCCAGACTGGCCTCGCTCTCTTCTGTGCAAAGTCTTGGTGAACATCTGATTTAACAATAAAGAAGTTCAAGACAAACGGGGAAGATAACAGGAAGGACGCTGAAAGCAGGCAAAATGGAAAATTGTTGGATATAAATGAAGAATCTGAGGCACAGCTAAAGGATGAGGGAAGAAAAAAAACACCGAAAAGCTGTCCTCTCTATGCACCAGTGCATGACATCACAGCACTCCCAGCTTCCATTAAGGCCTAATAAATGAAGGGCTAACGAGGCAGAGTGGGTGGGAAATATGGGAGGAGGGGATGGAGGGGGGGTGTCCTGCCACTCCAAGCCTCTGTCAACCCCATCAGGAACACTTGAAGGAGGGGTGGGAGTGGAGAGAAGTTTGTAGCAAAGCAAGGGTGGATGGAGGCTAAAAAAACCTCTCGGCCCATTAGAGAAATCAGGCCGGGACTCTAAAAACACCCTGAGAGCAGAGAGGCCGAGTGGCCCTGGTGTAAACATACAGTGGGTGGCAGCCCCCAAGCACTCTGACAGCCAACGGCGGCCATGATGGATCTGTGGAGTTATCTCATTTTCCACTGTTTTAATTAGAGGCCAGGCTGTGAGCCTCTGCAGCTGGCTCTGTTGTACTGACTCCTGCCGCCTGACAGAAAAAAATGTCCACCGATACTGCAGCCAAGTTCAGCCTGACCAGAGAAAGATGATTCAAATGAGAGAGCGCTATGTGCTTGATTTTGGAGGAGAGAAAAAAATCACCTACATTTACAGCTAATTAGAGCCATGCATCTTAGATGACAATGATAGGATGAGTTAAGGTATCAGATATCTGTCCACAAAATGGGCCTGGAGTGGAACTCATGGTGCACCCTGTTATTGGGTGGCACTCTCAGCCCTGTAATCCAGCAGAGCACCACAGTGATGGGGTACCGAGGATAAGCGACAATAGGCTTAAACTACCTCACACAGTTTATGAGGTTTATATCTACATCTATGCAGTTAGATATTGTCAGTTATGGGCTTGTTTGGTAACTTAAAACACACGTACCAAAAGTTATTCCCTGACTTGTTTAGTAGTGGAAGCTGAAATGTAGTTGGTGTAGTAATCTAGTAAAAATCCCCCTTTTTTACAGATCTTTAATTTTGACAGATTTAATTTACAGTTTACAGAAATACAGATAATGTAGGGAGAGAGCTCAAAAACCTTAAAAATAAACTAAGACAGAAAACAAATCCAATAGATATTATTTTGACTTTCTTCTGCATCTGTGCACATTCGTTCAGATGTTTCATATAAATGTGGTGAAGTCAATTAAGGGATGGGAGTACATGTTATAAAAGCTCGAAAAAAAGCTTTTATATTCTTCTAAAAAAGTTGGAGATGTATGAATTAATCTGTTATCTCCACAGTGAGCCACATATTTATTATTTTACGGAGAAAATGTGGATAACAATCCTTTTATATCCTTCTTATACTTGTTGAAAAGAGTAGAAATGGAAAGAAAGTGCAAGCGTAAAGGCTGTTTTGAGCACTGGAAGAGAGGAAAATAAAATCATGTCATTGTTGTTTACACTGGACCCCCCCCCCCCCCCCCCCCCAACTGAAGGCCCGTGTGTGCGAGTCTGTGTGTGTTCCACCATTTTCACTGTTTAGGCTGTGTGTTATTGTGAGTCCGCCTCAAAGGAAATTTTGAAATTCACCACCATCAGAGACCAATTAACTTTGCTTTGGAGTATTTTTGTGTTCTGTGTTTACACGCAAATGTATCTCTATATTATAAAACAGAAGATTTTTAATAAAATATATGAATTTAATCAGTTTTTAAATATATGTACTGTGACAGCAAGGCACAACAGTTTACATATCAATTAGGCCTGTTAAACGTTGATTTCATTTAATTCATGAATATAATAGTCAAATCTTTTTTTAAGACAATAATCACTGTCGGGGGGAAAGTCTTTGCCATACTGCCCTAACCTTTTGTATGAATTAATCAAAATGAAGTTAGTTTGAATCATTGTTTTGTTGACTAAGTGATATGGTTAGCGTGTGTCATGGTCAGTGTGTAGCATAACACAGTGTTCCGTCATGGCTGACAGAGTTGGGTTGCAACAAGTTATTGCAACCATAAGCAGCCATATCAAAACTACAGAAAAAAAACATATTTTTCAAAAATAAACTAGTCATTTTGTGGAATATAAAAGGAATAGTACAACCAAATACAAATTTGTATTGCTTTTTTTCTTTTTTTTACAAAAAAAAGATTATTTATCATCAAGCTATTGTGAGCTACGTAATCAATGGAGAAAATTATTTAATGACATGGTCCTTTCATTATTTGTACTAAGTTAATCTTATTATTGTAATGATGATTTAGCAAATAGTAAGCCGTTACTTTTTGTCACACAGTGAATAAGTCACTGAAAAGTAGGAATTGTATTCTTGCAAATGTTTCCCTTCTTTCAGTCCAACACTGAAATACGGACAGATTAATTAGCATTTGTAACATCTGCACATTGACTCAAGGTAGACCTTTGTTCTACACAAACAAACAAAACTCAGTCACTCTTATTTGATAAATATAACAAAATAATAAATAATACTTATTTATTTATTTTGAACATGATGCAACCGTCCCAGGGTTGGTCTCAGATATGACTTCTTCCATTCAAATAAGTATTGTGAAAAATGTGTTAAATGTTATTATCTGGGGATTATATGACATGGGTAATGAGCCAACATATGTAAGTTTAATGTATACACATTTGGTTGGTCAAATCCAATAGTCTCTTATAATTGAAATGAAAAGTGTTGCAGCCGTCCCAGTCTCCCTTGCGTTGGTGATTATTTGATGATGTGCCAGGCAAACACACACACACACCCACACACATACTGAAAACACAGACATAGATGCATAGACACTCGCTCACAAGCAAACACACAAACAGCTAAACACATGCATCCAGATGCACACATTGATGCTTTATGACCTCAGCGATGGTATTGGCATGTTTCTCAAACGCTACCATGTGTTAACTGCCTGTTGCCATCATTCAGGAACCTGCCTCTTGCTCACAATAGAATAATCAGCCTGGTTTTAACACATGGTCAGTTTCTCACTCACTCCTTATCTCTACCTCTTCCCGTTCACACTCTTATTGTGTCTCTCACCTAGCTGCCGCTGTGCCTTCAGCCCCCTCGTCTCTCCTTGTTTCTCCAAAATTTCTCTCTCTCTCTCTCTTCTCCTCTCTGAGTGTTTAGAATGAACAGCGGCCTCCATTGTAGAATGGCAGAGTGTTATGACAGCAGGCTACTGTTAACTGTGTTTGGTTTGGGAGGACAGGGGAACACACACATGCAGACGCCCTGCAATGCATTCGCATAGACAAGGACACTGACATCTTCATCTTCCGTACTGCCATTGTACATGAGCATGCTCACACACATATATATATATATATATATATATATATATATATATATGGCATCAGCTTGTCCAGATGGCGCTCATCCCCTGCCTGCCTGAGGCCATATTTTGACTGTTTACTCAGAATTTCTCTATATCTGGCCATTGTTAAGCCTGCTTGGCTCTGTGAATACATTCACAAACATTTGAAGTGGGTGTGTAGTGTGTGTTTCATGTGCCGGCGGAGAAGCACTGCAGTATGTGTGTGTGTGTGTGTGTGTGTGTGTGTGTGTGTGTGTGTGTGTGTGTGTGTGTGTGTGTGTGCGCGTGCTTCGGGTGAAAGCAAAAGGGTTTTAAATTAGGGCTAATGAATGTGCAAATGTTCAGTGTGCAAACATATTTGTACGGCAATGCCTGTGAACTATTTGACCTGCGCAGGTGGGGTGTTATTCACCGAAGCGCGTCCTGCCTCCTCACGACACTTGTTTGTACACATGATGAGTTAGTATAAGCTACAACAGGATGTTTGGGACCTGAACGTGTGTGTGTGTGCGTGTGTGTGTGTGTGCGTGTGGGGGGGGGTGGATGGACGGTCGGTGTGCGTATGTGTTTGCACCCAGACGTTACCAAGAGAGTTTGCAATGCCCTTAAAAGTCGTGTTAAACTCTGAATTAAAGGTTTTCATCGGGAAGCTTGAAATCTGTCATTGTGTTAAATGACATGCCTCCTATATACTGTGTGATATACAGTATACCGTAGCTTCTGCAGAGAAAGTAAAATAAACACATTTGAATCTTACAAAAGAGTTGGAAAATGAAATGGTGGACAGAGCGGAGCCTCATTGCACTATTGTCTTCCTCTGTTCCACGTTCACTTTTTCCACATTTAGCATTGGCTGCTTTGATGCATGCTGAAGGAATGCAGGGTGAGTAATCACAGGGGGGAGAGGGGGGAGGGAGGGAGAGGTGGATTACACTTATGAACTGAAGAGGTGATGGAGACAATTAAAGAGGCCACAGGGTGAGAAAAGATAGACATTTAAGAAGAAAGAAAGCCAGGGTGGGAGGACAGAGTAAGAGTGGCCTCCCCGGTCGTTGTTGCGCTGTGTGCGATCATTTGGGTTGATTTGGATTAATGCTTTAATTGGGAAACACACACAGACCGTTAACATCTGTATCCCATAGCAGTGGAGTGGCCGCCAAGACAAACCATTGCTGCATCACATTGACATATTCCCCCCAGTAACAAGAGTGCTCAAGCAAAGGCTCTGTGTGAGAGAGACAATGATTTAATGGCAAAATATTCCGGATTTGAGACTGGGGAGCTCTGGGTAAATAACTGGCACTGCCAACCCAGAGCTAACATCATATACACACACACACACACACACACACACACACACACACACACACACACACACACACACAAAGAGCATCTGTAGAAGAGCAGAGAGCTGGAGAATCACAGAAATACATCTGGTTTCACAGAATTTCCACTCTGACCATCTTGCACTGTGCATACAAATGTAAATATCTCCCCACGTTTTCGTCCTTGATACATTTCTAGCTAGTTGAATGAATTAAATGTAATTGTTCTTTACAGGAAGGTTTGAAAAATCAAAGATCAAACCAACACAGTCAGGGTTCACATATTTTGTGAAAAAACAGCTGAGGCAGTAAAACCAGCTCCATAGTGCATCCGTCGAAACTGTAACTTTACAAATAGCCGAGCCCAAGAACACAAATTAGAACCATTTAGAATATGTAAAGCATACAATATGCATAAACAAAATGACAATATTCGGTATATTGGTTGCAAACATATCGAAAGAATGAAGTACAATTATTCTTCCTTGACGTTCAAATTGACGTTAATGGCTTTACCTAACAGTTCTTCTTGTCTTTCTTTCTAAATGAAACATTTAAACAGTATATTTATCAGTCCAAGCATATGAGGGGTAACACTGTAACATACATGAGCATTCAATTCCTGAGCACACACATTGTTAAAGACAATTGTGAGAAAGTGTTTTCATCGTGACACATCGTCATTCATAAGGCCGGCCCGCCTCAGAACAATGCAAGGCTACACACCCTGTCTGTGTGACGCTGTGACACCTGGGACCCCCGTGCCCCTGACTGCCTCTCCTGCCCACACTGGATCCCTACTCCACCACTCCAGCATTGACCCCCATTCATTTGGACCGACCCTTCTTATCAGGTCTGCCAATTGTGGCTGTTGCACACAGATGCATGTAACCAGGCTCTCCCCCTCTCACCTCCTCCGCTCCACTCTCCCTTAACCGTACACATGTCAACTCTCTCTAGTTTCCTTCTCGGGCATTCAAAAGCATTTTGAAACTACATGCTGTGGGAAGTCGTGCTGACTCGATGTTCATGGGCAGTGCAAAGAGCAGAGTCGGGTGTCGAGGCCTCAGATTCAGCGCATAAGGCCAAGAAATCAGACCTTGCGGAGGGTGATTAATACAACAGAAAGCCCAGGCTTAGTGAAAGGCCACCGCATCCAGAAAGCATTCCAGCCAGCAACAGTGCTCACACACACACACACACACACACACACACATATATACACACACATATATATACACACTAAGACTGCCAAGACGGCTTTCGTGACTGCTTCGTCTGGTCCCTGTACGGTTTCACATTCACTGCGTTTGATCACGCAAGCCTGCGACTCACATCACCATATCTAATTAACAACGAATGGTGAGGGAAGACACTTACACGCATGCAAACACACAATGGCAGGTACAGTGCACTCACACACTCTTGAGCAACATGAGCCCTTACTGCATGTATGGATTAACAGTGATGCCTGTCAGATACACATAGTTGCTCTTCAGCCGGGTACCACACACACAGGGACCATTGGCTCATAGCAACTTATACACACAATCTGTAAGAGAACACAGCACAGTCAGAATTATTAGAGCAAAGGACATGTGAATGAAATCAAAAGGAAACCAAACTAGGAGGAAACTCCTTTCCACAACGTATGGGAGTACTGACAGAGCAGTGGAGGAAGATGTTTACAACTCAGATAACGACTACTGCAAGCTCTGATTTCATCTCAGGAAACTTGTTGCACCTAATGATTGGTTTCTATCAAAACAGCAATCTGATTTTGGGAAGAGAAAAAACCACGGGGTGAGAAAGAGAGAGGGAGAGCTCTGACATCTTCCTGACACTTTAATGACCGCCTGTCTTCACTGCAGCATGTTGACAAGTTTCAGCTCAACAGACTACCTCGCTCTGTCGCTGGGCTTTGGGGCTTTGGGGTTTTGACCAACCTCACCTCATAAGTGTTAAAATACAACATGCCATCACAAGCCAGCTCTGGTCTAACGAGGCTTCAGAGCACCCCAGGAAATAGACAGACTTGGCTTCATTAGCTGCAGTATGTGCGCCACTGTTTTGAAAGACAATGTCAGAAACTATAATCATTCACAACTTTGTATAGTTGTATTGCTCCGAGCCAAGGGCATGCCTACTGTTCCACAGGCAGCAGCTGGCACTGTCTGATTAACTCGTTGGAGTGCAGGAGCAGGGGAAGGACCCAAATGCAGAAATGATTTAATAAATATAAAGCACACATGGAATAAGTCCAAATGCATGCAGGTAACTTTAGGCAACTGGCATGGTAACAAAACTCCAAACAGCAATTTTGATGAAAACAAACTGCTAAAAGACAATGGGAGTACAGATGAATTCACAAGGAAAGGTGGGAGATAATGAGGGAGAGGTGACAGCGGGCTGATGAGGAACAGGTGAAAGTAATAAGGGCTGGGCAGAAAATTACACAGGCATGAAAACAAACTCAAACTAAAAGAGGAAACAAACTACGATAAAAACCACAAGGACCATGACATTAATTTAACAATCTATTCCTGCCTCGCTACGATTAATTCATGTTTCGGGAAATGTTGATGTAGGAGGATATCTCTGGTTCTAAGCCTCTGTGACTCAAGTCCAGCTAAGGGTGAGCCCTTCATCATTCACCAGCAGGAAAACAAAAAGATCAGGCAGGCCCTAGGGAGCATAAACAAGGGGTGGACCAAATTATGGGTGCTAAAGTGTGGCAGAGAAAGGTGGTTTCTTTGTGCCTATTTGCTGACTAAAAATACAGCAATGCCAATCCAAAAGGACTGCGTGGCCACAGAGGTATTCGTGCCAGCACCTTTTATATATAAAGCATCTTCTCTTGACTTGTGAAGTGTAATGAGCGTTCTGAGACGTTCAATTACAGATTTTCTACTAACGAGGTAAACAAAGCATCAAACGCAGCTCAAAACAAAGATCTCGATGAGGAGTTTGTAGTCAGGTAACACTGGATGTGAATGTCTCTGAAGTTACGGGGGTGGAAAGTGTTGACAGTGTTAGTGTTTCACCCTGAGAGAGCAGCGCTGGTGTTTTCCTATATTTACGTCAGTATTTACGCATGTGTGTACAGGTCCTTTGAGAGGTTTACATGTTGAGGGTAATAGGATAACTCTCGACTCCACCAGCAGAGAAACAGGTGCTTATCTTGTCAAAGCTGTTGTGCTAAGCCAACCTTTGACCCCTGGTTAAGAGCCAATTGAGAAATTAAAACAAGAAATTTGCACGCCTCCGCCCCCCTCCTTCCTCATCCCTCCTCACTCTCACATATGCACTCACAAGCACGAAAACGCATGCATGTGGAAAAGGTCAGCCTAATGAATCATTTTACAGCTCTTTCCTAATATCCTTTCCTGGTAGTCTGCAACCCAGCTTGCTGAAGAGGCCAGTAAATGAGAAGACAGAGGGAAGTGAAAATGAAGGGTGTTTTACCCAACACTGGTCACACAGAGCAGAGACTTTGGGGTTTTGTAGCGTTATGTGGAGGAAGGGAAGATCGAAGGGTGTGAGGGGGATTGGACAGGGAAAAGCTCACCGCTGTGTGGGGTCTGTCCCGTGTGCGTTCGCCACCGGGCTCTGCCAAGCTCTATCTAGTAAGCCTCCTGCAGTTACACACATCTCTCTGACTGATAGACTGACACAGTCTCCTCATAAATACATCTGCACACTGTGTAATAATCGCAGCATGAGACTGAGCGACTGTGTTATAAAGAGTAAGTCTGTTTATTGCACTTTTGCACAATTTTAAAAGATCACAGTTTTTTTATATTGTTGTGTCGTGGCTCTGACATTTTAAGTTGCTTCAAAGTAAATACAATTTAAATGTAGTCTTGTGATTTCACATAAAATGTGTCTTTGTTCCTCTTAATGTTTTTAAAAACCTTCTCAATATATAGCTACATTAATTAATGTTAAATGCTGCAACCACTTGCAAAACCTACTTAATGATGATTGACAAGTCGAATGTTTTCACTTTGACTTTTATTTCCATGTTAAACATCAACAACCTGTGCAGTTACACATTAAGACATGAATGTGGCTTTTATAACTCAATTTCAATTAAAATATCTTCTTGACTGTTATCCCCAAAACATTTATCATTCGAATTTTTTCGGGGAGGAAAAAAATAAATATCATGCAATATCATTTTTCATAACATAACAAATACTGAGTTTTTATGACATTTTAGATCAAATATAATTCCATTATCGTCTCCCTGTAATCACATTCATAAACGTTGGTCTGGTTATCAGGCTGAGAGTATGCAAGTGACTGTTATGAGAACCTCATCAGCTTCTGTCATGTCCATCATCATAACCCTCACACCACTCATGAAACACAGACACAAGCATGCTGACATGAACACTCATATACATAAACACGGATGCATCAACAAGCAGCTGAATAGCTGAGGGAAATGCTCAGACAGACCAAAACAGACACACAATACACAAATGATATGTGTTTTGGGTATCAGTTACTTTGAAAAACAAAGTGAAACTCCTGCACAACACTTCATTTCATCTGGGATGCAACTTCTTTGCCATTCAAAAGAACATGCAAACACTACGGCATCGCAATAAAAAGCCTTTGGTTAATGTTAAAGACATCAATCTTGTGCCACTGATGGGACGGCGGTTCACTTCATAAAAACCCTCTTAGAGCGAGATGAAAGTTAAACAAATGAAAACAGTGTTTTGAGAACTTGATGAAAAATGCGTGGCCTTACAGCAGATACGGAGGGCCAGGAATAACAGCATGAGGTTAAAAAGCTCTCTTATTCATGTGTTACTATAACACTTCTCCTTGGCCTCAGCTACTTACTGCTATAAGCTTCACTCCTAAAAGCCAAACTTGGATTGAGCAATAGCCTGGCCGACAACCTGACAGCCTCAGCAGCCCCGTTGGTCAGGCGTCAGTCCAGACCCGTGGCTCTGTCAATGATTCAACCTTTCACAATTGACAAAAAATATATATATCCTGAACCGATGTAAGGATTTGTGCATGTCTGTCTCTAGGATAAGTGAAATACTAATATGTCATGTTTGGCATCATGATGAGAATAGATGGGCCGGGTTTACCACATAACAAACTGATTACAAAGAAACTCCACATTAAAATCATCTGCACCTTCTGATACTCCAAGTTACAGACGTGAATTTTAAGTTTAAAGCCAGAATAAATATAAAATACCAATCAGATTATGATACAAATCTGTATTTTTTTAATTATCTCCATCGATGAGCCCTTTGCCAATCATACCAAAATAACTCTTCTTTTTCAGTTGAGTACCACAAAATGTTTAACCCTGCCTCCAACATAATGAAGTTGTCAAGTGTTTGGGGTTTAGACAGACTGAGCCTGTGTGTCTCCCCAGTAATCTTCAGGCTGCAGAGGGCCATGGACGGTGGAGAGGAGCCTGCCCTGCTGCAGCCTGAGGGCTCTGGGCAGATCTGGGATTGAGGTTGATAATGAGCAGGGGGATAAAGTAGAGTTATGGAGGTCTTATCACCCTGAGCCCCAGGGTCATACGGCACTGCTGGTGGTCAAAAACCCGTTAATCAATACAAAAACTCACCGCTCTACTCGGCAGCCAGGTATTAGTTGTACATGATGAGGTGAAAACATTGTTGGCTCCTTAAAGGCAATGAGTAACTGTAAATGGCCCTTATGTGAGGTTTGAAAACATGTAAACTATAGTTTAAGTAGTTTTATTTTGCTTGTTTATCTTTCATAATAAATTGACTGCACTTCTTTCTGCAGCTGGATGGCTTGACTCCTGGTCAGTTTGAGCTTTGAAAACGGCCCCTGGGTGATATCTGTTGTCCAGTCAGAGTGAGATGTGCGGGGGTCAGAGACGAGTGTGGGGTGTGGGGTTAGCCAGACCTCAGGCTGTGATTTGTTGAAGTGCATCAGACGGGAGTCAACCAGAATCTGAATAAATCACCTCACTGGCACCAGTGACAAAACCTTGATAATACCCTGATTTTAAGTGCATCTGTGCGCCTCCAAACAGGCATTAATTAATGTGTGCCAATAAATAGGGCGATTGATTAACGACTTAAGAGTCACTTTTCATTGCCATAGAGAGGTGGAAAGACATTAAAAGAATGTCAATAGAAGAAGAATCTACGTACACGTCTTAAACTGAGATTCAAAGTGAGTACAGAGACACGTTTCCCTTCAACAGGCAGATTTAAAAACTGCGTTCCAGTGTAAAATTACCCACATACTACTGTATACATACACAGCTCTCTGCACAGTGAGCTCAAACGACCAAGTGACATAAAGCACAACAGATTTTTTTAGTGGAGTGAGACCATAAGTCATCCTCTGCAACAAGAAGATGCAGACACAATTTAAAAAGCTTCCAAGCAAACCTACACTGTTGCACAGTAAGAAGTTGAATCTGTGCTGGCACAGCGGGGAATAGGAGGTCAGTGTAACTTGTAGGAGTATCATGCAAGTTCTCAGCCAGGATGAGACAAGCCAGTATTGTCTTACCATTACTTATTCGTACTCCAGGCCGACCGCAGACACAGCTGATGAAAAGATTGATTGGAGGAGGTTAAAAAGCCATTTGATACTGCTGAGTTTGATTTAATGATGTGTGTTGGGATTAAAACAGTATCAGCAGCAGTGGGTGAGCAAGCAGGGTGGGTGACAAGGAACAGAGCTGCTTTCTGCTAATCACTAGTATTCCACTTGCTAGATAGATTTCTATTACCCTTTGAATTGAAATTAAAAAAAGTATTTTTCTCAACACAGACGTGCAGGACTAGCAGCAGTAGTTCGTCAGCGTTTCCGTGGCAACAGTGGTGAAAACAGGAGCAGGCCTCCACTTCTTCCCTCCTGTCAGTACGGATCCCATTATGGTTGTACTGTGCGGACAGAAGAGCTCTGCCTGCTCACCACAGCTTTATTTATTTTACTGTCTTTCATCTGCAAACCACTACCAATCTGCATCAGAGGGAAATCCACTCTGTGTATCCATCCCATAGGTGTCATTTAGGATTGATTCCCTGGAATTAGCAGACGTCAAAGTGGAACCATGTGGCTGTCTGTCTGTCCGTCTGTCTGTCCTTACCAACACCTGTGATAAGGCTGTTTGGACACAGAGAAATGGCATATCACTGCCTTTGGTTATCCACAGATTAATTATGGCCGTGGGGATACACTGAAAGTTCACCACTTGAGCGTCTGTCACGATCTGTTAAATATTGAGGGCAGAAGTGATAATAAGCAAGAGGTAAAAATCCACTGCTATCCAAATCTGAGATAAATGCTTCAGAGACTCCAGTGTTAATGACAAAGTAACTATCCCCCCCTTGCTAAAACATTCTCCAATGAAGCTTAGCCACTTATTAAAAAGACACAACGTTTGAGATTGCTGCTGCTTCGCCTTGATTTAGTTTTAATTTTATTTCTGTCTCTGTGGTACAAAACCAAAAAAATGTCCAAATGCCGCCATAACAGTCAGAAGTGTAAACATACTGATCAGCTCAGCTTTTTTCTGGATGGGAAAATTCAGATGGAGATTTTTTTTTATGCATGCTTGAGCTCCTCTGGTTCACATGACCTTCTAAAGACTGATAAACCAATATGTACCCATATGATTCCACTCTTAGTCAAGCCCAGGTCAAACAGAGATAACTGGGCTCCAGCAATTAACCAGATCAGACACAGGTTATTATGTATTATCCTCTTCGAGCCGTAGTGGCCACGTATTTAGATACATATAGGCATTATGAACAGTGATCCATAAACCTTTTGGTTGTTGGTGAAAACAACAGGACCACCAATAGCTTCAATATTGCTGAATGTATACTCGCTGTGTTTATCATAGGAGCCTCAGCACCACCACAGAAAAACAGGGAATTCATCTTAAGGTCCTTAAGTGGTTCTTGATTTGAATTTGGCAAAGAGCGAGACTTTGAGGATAAAGCGAACTCTAAAGTGTCTTTTTTGTGTGTGTTGCAAAGCAAAGCAAACCTACAGTACACCAGAGAGAAACGAGTGAGACGAGAGGAAATATGAGCAGGTACCACCAACACCACCAACATTTTATTACTGTAACGAAAATGGAAAACTAATTCCAATGTTACCTTTATGTCCAAAACATAACGTATTGACACAACGACGATGTAAAAGTCATTATGAATAAGTGTTCGGGTTAGTATGAAAAACATCATATAAAAATAAAACAGGATACAGTGGGATAGTCAAAGGCAATATGGCACCTTTATTACATAAAGAACTCCAGGCCTCCTTTAGGAATACAATATTTGTACGGGATATGAAACATGGTGCACATTCATTATTTCACTTTGCCTGAATCTGAATATCCAGGACACGCAAATAGGTATTTGTATTAATATAAATGTAACCTAACGAGGATGGATAGAAATTAGCACTGTAGCTCCTTATTGGTAAGTACAGTGTCCTCGCTGGCTGACACTGAGGTGGTGTGTTCAAGCACATACAGTCTATAGAACAAGAGTGCCGACAGTGCAGCATTAAAGAAAAAATGTGATCACGTCTGTCAACTTGTTTAAAGATCAATCAGTTTCTGTATACAGTTCCTAAAAAAGTTTTTTTAAGCCGCTGATGTTTTTGACTGCGTGAATTTACACTTTCGTTCGATTGCTACATGCAGCCACTTGAGCAATTTTTCCTTCATTTGGTTGAAAGAGAGAGCAAGACAGAGTTGACTGATCCAACATGAAACATCTGCCACCTGATTGATTCCTGAATCAAATTGCCCATAGCAACGGCTCCAGCTCTGGCTTTTAAAAGAGCTATTTTACCCTAATACATGGCCCATTACCAAACGGCCATTCATCACATTCACCCTGGCTCTAGAGAGCTGCCAGTGTCTCAGTCAGTACAGTGCCACAGTGCTCTCTGTCTCCAGTCAGGACACACTCAGGAGCATGTCCACTTTGCCATGACTGTGTTTACCTCAGGAATACACAAACGCAGGCTGCCGCGGGCTCTATTAACGAAGCGAGAAAGAACCTCTGCTGATACACAGAACACAGACTGATTGACCCTCTCATGTTATATACGGATATACTGTACATACTCTGTGTACCTTATTGTCAATTTTGCAGGTTTAACAGAAAGGTAAAACAGTGTATTGCAAGATGCTGATGCTCCACTGTCCCTGTGAATAACCCTGATCTCTCTGATGAAGATCAAAATACTAAAGGCTAGTATACTGAATCTTACAGAATATATATATTCTTTTTTTTTTCATTCACGAAAATAAACCATTTTGCCAAACCTTTAATTAGCATGAAGCCGTGTGCTTTAGCTTGAATTAAGGCGCTTCAGGCCCAGCTGTGGTGAGCCTGATTACTTAATAATATGGTGATAAACATAACTATCAATCAAAGCCTCTGACAGGACTTACAATTCAGGAGAGATCAGCCAAAATAAGAGCTGCTGACTCTTTCATTGTGGCGGTGTGTATGGGGGTGTGTAACACGATACCCGCTACAGTCGGCAATGAAGTTACTTGCGCCAATGTAATGACGGAAAGAAATGAAGTGTCACTTTTATTTACAGAGCACAACTGCAGTAACTACAGCTGTCTCTTGAAAACAACAGTTGTGCAATTTAAAATGTGAAGTCGCTCAGTGTGGAAGACGACAATAACACTGTGTTAGAAACACTGGTTGCAGTCACAGTAAACACACCTTACAGTACATTGAACATAACGTCCTGCAGAGCACAAAGCAATACGTGTCCAGTGTGGCTCATACAGCAATAATACTGTAAGAGCACTAATTCACATATGTATATCATAAATATATTGTATAATACAAAGAGAACATTTGTACTATGATACTATATTTTTAAGGCCATAAAGTGAACAGTAACCTGCAGGCACATCAGTTATTGTCAATATAAACCGTTGGATGATGTTTAAAAAATGAATATACTATGATCTCAGTTCAAAATCGAATGTGCCTGTTTTATTACAGTCCATGACATTAAAATGACTTGTGATTTTGGAATTTCTACAAACTTAAATGCACTTGTTTTCTTAAATGAAATCTTTTACTCAAACACAGATCTCACTTGACTCATTAGGGGTGACTGTTGCTGCTTGCTTTGATCAAATACACTTTTTTACATCCCATCATACGCTAAAAGAAAAGCAGATACAATTTGGTGTAACCTGTGATACACCTGTGACATACACAATGTCAGACATAACACTTTTAAATATTATTATTATTATATTATTCATTTGTAAGGTAGGTGTTTAGTGGCCTTCAGTTGTTTGATTATTTCTTTTACATGTTTTTCTTTTACATCATATTTTTTCTTTTAATCTTAATATCAATATAGTACGTCAATGACAATAAAGATAATTTCAATAACAACATCATTGCTGTTTGGTGAAAACCGTGACTGGTGATTTTCATTTTTTTTAATACAATTGAGTAATTAGAAGCTCCCCTTGTTGCTGAGAAGAAAACGTTGCTGAAAACATTTCAAGACGAAATACAGAAGAAAATGTATCGTCATCAAGCTGGAATCTGTTCTTTCTGGGACGTGTGGAGTGACGTATGTGTGATTTGAAAGCAACTGGATGTGAAAGACACTGTGTGTCTAAAGATTGATGCTTCTTTTTTTTCTAAAATGAATTTTACGTACATTTACAGTTCATGAAAACCCAAACACCTCCTCAGTGACGACCTCCAGTTGCCTTTACCTCAACAGTCCACCGTGTTGCTAATGTTGCTGTTTTCTATTGGTCTGAAGTCTTCGCAGCAGAGATGACGTGAAATAAACTCTGTTCTGAGAGGTAAATCACTGCAGCACTGGAGGACTGCAGCTATTCTCTCTCACCTCCCCACTTTTAGCAGACCGTGGCTGATTTCCTTCCTTGCGTGACTCTGGAGTGTAAACACAGAGCCAGAGTGACTCATCACTATTTCTCACTTCCATGGTCTGATATAAACACATGAAGGGGTCAGGTGTCATTTTGGGGTGGTGAGTGGGTGGGTGGAGGCCAGGACGTCTCCTCGTAAGACATCTTCCATTCTCCAAAGAATTCACAGCTTCCTGTGGCCAAAGCCGCACGCCTGCCCACTTCAGCCTGGAGGAAGGAGAAAGAGAACCACAGTTAGACATTTGGAAAAAGAAGGACAGACAAATTGGATGAAAGATTACCTTCTCTGCCACGCTGTGCTTCAGCAAAAGTCCTGATCAGCACTGTGCCCTCTTGAGCCCGGCGTTATTGCGTGGTAGTCGGGCTGGAAGGGAGGGATAGCCACTTCCTTTTAGGCCCCAATCTGAAGAAGGGGCCAAATACAGTCCAACATCAATCACTTTGCACTCCACAGCTTTCCCACTACCATTGTTATAGAGCAGACCGACGGAAAGAGGCCGGTAGCAGGTGGAAATAAAAAGCCCTTTGACGACTATAGGGTAAAATTCCTCCCAAGATCATCACAACATTTACACAAGCCAAAGGGAGCAACGTCTGGCTGCCAGCTCCAGTCTGGACACACACAAATATCTCGTCAGAAACCTGCTCAGATGCATGAACACATGCAGCTGAAGACAGCCATTAAAAGCACACAAAACAAAAGGCAGAGACATATTTTAATTTGCATGCACACATGAGGCAGCCACAGACATACACATGCACATGTACACAGAGAGGTGCAGGGATTACCGAACAAGCCTACTGGGCCCAAAGGCCAAAGGTGTCAGGGATCCCCCTGACCTTTACCTACAAAATGACCATCACAAAGACACATAAAGAAAACTACAAAGAGACACAAAATGACTACAAATAGGCCAAAAGAACTCCAAACACAGACACAAAGAGACTCTCGATGAGTGTGAAAAGGGGCAAAACAACCTCAAAGAAATTTAAAATGACTACAAAGTGACAGAAAACAACCAGAAAGAGATCCAAAACAACGACAAAAAGACGGCAGCAACTACAAAGTGACACAAGACTGCAAAGAGACGCAAAGTTACCACAAAGAGACGCACAACAACAGAGAGATGCGTAACTATTACAAAGAGACACAACGCAACAACAACAAGACACCAAACAACTATAAAGCCTGTGTTTCTTGCTCCTATGAGAGGTGGTGGGGACTGTTGCACGTCTGTGTCCAGGGGCAGATTGTCTCATAATCCGCCCATGGACAGGTGGAGGGACACAAATACACACTCTCACCAACATGATTCCGACAGTTGTTAATAACAAACAAAGCAGTCCTCTTCACCATAATATTGAATTGCTTTGTTGAAACTTCTTTAAAATTGTGGTTTATTATAGGAACAGATGATGTGCTCTGAAGAAGAACAGCATGTTAATGTTTGCTGTAATATTCGTTTTTGGTTCTTTTCCTGTCACCTGATTGCCACAAACACCACACCCTTTCCTCTCACAGTCATAATGCACTCATATTGAAACACAAAGACATCAAACATGACTTCTCTGTTTTCTGGCCGTGCGGTGCGAACAGGAGCTGCTAGTGGCCCAAGCGGCATGATTGTTCATGATGCAGATTTTCCAAAAATCAAATACGACAAATAAGCCAAAAGAAACAGAGGTGTAGATAGTTACAGATAGATATCTATCAATAACTTTTAAAAAAAATCAGATGAAGTGCGTGTGCAGGATAAAGCTTGACCTATGTTACACAGGTCTTACACCTCATGGAAATATATTTATCATATTGAAGATTGCCACCTTGAGCAACTTGACATTAGATGGAAACTGATGAGCTGACGTTAAAGGTCCATGCTAATTGGTTGAGAGAGTCTTCTACATTTCAGACCAACTTTATTTTCATCTTGGGTTCCTCAATTGTATACACAACCTCTAGCTTTTAAAGAAAAACACGCAATACGACCCAATGTAACTGGGATTTGTATTTTCCAGCTGTTTAAATCTCCTGTTATGTCATCTATTTTCACTTTGAGCATTTGAACTCAGATTACATGTTTTGTTGTTGTTTGAAGACGGGGGGGTCTATCATACTTTATTATTTGATTAATTCAGGTTTATCATCGTTGGAACACTTGTTATTTTTAATATTTTGTGAGAAGCTAAACGTAAACATATGCAGTTGTGTGTAAATGGCAGAAGAAGAAAATAACACAGAAAATGAAGCAGCATAGGGGATTTATGAATTCCAGTGGATGCCCAGCTACTTCAGGAATAAATTCAAATGTTGTGAAATAAACTGCATTATAACAGCTACAGTTTATGTGCCTCTTTTCTCAGCCTCTTCCTGCCCTCTAATTTCCCTGCCGCTGCCCACAGCACCCACCACACCTCCCCCACAGCTGTACTCTTCTCTTCACTTGGGATCATAGGCTAAAACCTGGCAGCATCACTGTCACATGATGCCCATGCATGTGATGCTTCACTGGGACCCCCATCCACTCAGGAAATGCTCTCGGCCTTTTTCCCACCCTAGTGTTCCACTGTGGACAACCGGGCATTACAACCGAATCCAGTTCCCATCCCAAAGCATTCCTGACTGATTCCAACCACTGCCTGGCTATGGGTTCCCACATACAATGAAGATATGCCCTCATGTCAAACCGGCTAGAGCACTGGGTATCAAGTTGTGAACTACCAAAGCTGTTTATGGCAGAACAGAGAAGTTTGAGCTCCACAATAGGCAATTACCATGCCCACGCATCCCCCTCCCCTTCATTCAATTCGCGGTTTGTCTGTAGGTGGGTTCGGTTGTGCACAGATTAAAAATAGGCAAGCCATTCCAGACAAAAACTGCGAGGGACATGGAACACACATTGCACAAATGATATCTCCCATTGTGGTGTACTGTTTGGGAATTCTTAATTGCTTTTTCCGAAGCAGCTTGCCACAGGAAAATCCCCCTTCAGAGTAAAGAAAAAAAGAATAAGTGGGCTGTGCGTAAACACCATAGATATTATGTAAACGTGCATGTAAACATGTAAGTACAAACCCATGTCGCCCCATGTGCACCCATCAAACTGCCATTGAGGCTGTATCAAAGGGGCTAACCTGCAGCAGAGCCGGTTGTGGCCTGCGCCTGCCCTCCCTCTCTCCTTTGTGTTCTCCACTGTGGTTTCTGCTTCAGCTCTTATTATTGATGTCGCTCCCTGCATCAGACAGACCATGTTGGACCGGCCCTGGGAGGTGTGCGGGGCTGCAGGGCGGGGCACCAAACAGGCTCCCACTCACTGTGTGGGACTGAATCTTAGAAAGGCCACAGAAGAGAGGAGCGGTGAAGTGGTCTAATGCAACCTTTGAATGTGTTTTCACTGGACTTCTTCTAGAATAAAGAACTGGATATCAATGCACCTTTTTTCTATATATTCATATTCATTATCAGTATTTTTGGAGCAATAGTTACACTGGAGGCGATCACAGGAGCAGAAGTAATTTAACTCATCATGCATCCAACATTTTTAATTATAATTAACTGAAAATTGTATCAGATATTTTTTTTATAAAGAGGCAGGATTTACTTCATTCATTTGTTATCAGTGAATTGTAAAATCAACTTTGAGAAGTAAGAAATTATGGAAAGTTACCCCTTAAAAGATCAGTCAGCCAAATAGTCGACAATCCAATCGTGTCTTTGCTGCTTCTTGGTGTTCCTGCTAGATTCATATTAAACATTTTCTATCAAATTAAAACATCCAATATTATACTTGTGCACATTCTTCACTCAAACAGATTTGAAGAACACACACAACAGTGGAACCAAGGGAAACCTAACAAATTCAATATATCGTCATAATGATGTGGTTTCAATTCACTCTGATGACCAAACACCAGGGACAATGATGGAGATAAGTTGGATTTTATCATTCTGACCCTGACAAAGTTGTAATGTTATATTTTGTAAATATCTTAGAATGGCATTACACAATATATCCTAAAAATCACCAAGCAGCCAATGCATTGTAAAACTTGAAAATATTCTAAAATATTGTGAATCATTTCTAATCTTTTAATTGTGCTGTGTGCATTGAGTTGAATGGGTAGACAGGCTGTCTATCAACCAGACATATAACACTCTGAACCCACAATCACTTTTTTTTCTTCATCCTTAAACCTTGAAGTCTAATCAAATTGTTTCATTGTTTTTAACATGTTTTTGTTTATGCTTTGGGTGTTTTGTTCTGTTTCACAACATGTCAGAAAACATAACTAAATGTGTCAAACTAAATTCTGAAATAAGAAAATGGCAATCTGATTATGTGAGTGGGCTATCTTTAATTTGACAACAGTACACTGGGGACTGTTGCGGAAAGGCGATGTGAAGTTGTACTGAGGAGGCCGTGGTTCTCACAATAACGTCTCAATGACTCACTGAGCTCCCTATCTAAATAAAATAGCATACTTTGAGTCGAATGCTTCTTAATCCAAGAAACAAACGTCAAAAGATAGATGACCTATGGCTTACAGCATTCATTCATCCTTTTTATTATCTCTTTTTGAGGTTTGAAATTGGTTTAAATTACAAATGTAACACTGCAGCTCATCTAACATTCATTTGAATCCCTTATATTTGAGTTCAGTGTGGGAAACAATTCCGTTAAAGGTCTGCAGTATCCAAACGTGATCGAAGACTCTCAACTATCAATTATAGCTTGCAATTGATAGTTGCGCAGCCGATGCTGCAGGTGTGCAGCGGAGGCAGACAGGTGGGCGTATGTCTGTGCGTAACATGTGACACGTGCATGTAAAATGTGAAAATATTAAAACGTATCTCATCCTCTGCTTGAATCACGTGTGAGACAGCAGTTAAGTAAATGTGTCTGACGCCTTCCCATCAAACTGTAACGACGCATGGGTCAATAAGAATTGATACTTCGTTTTTCCGCTTTTAAAACTCCACTGAGTCAGACAGCTGGGTCCGTCATGCCCATATAGCCGGTGTGGGCTCAGTGTCATGCTCAAGGACACTATACTGCAGGGCGAATGTTGGCAAACGATTAGTTTGAATGGGCGCAGTGGCATCGCTGTGAAATTGTTGTGAAAAGTAACACAAGCATTTTATGAATCAACCTTTTCTGTATGAGATTCTGTACCCAGTGAGTACTTTCCTTTGCAACTTCACACACGGAACACTTAACAGCGCAATGGACATATATCTTGCAAACAGAATTAAAAAGTCATTGAGCGCTCTTCTGCTGCAGCTGATTACCGGAGAGGGTGGTGCCCATCAAATACACTTCAGATCCATGTAAAGACGCAATGCGCGCAATCAGCGGTCTGCTAGCAATCCCGTCCTTTCTCGTTCACATAAACACCACTTGAACGAAAATATACACGGCCACCTACAGCGCAGGGAAAGTGATGAGGGGGGTACCCACCTCGACATTAAACTGTTTTCAATTAATGCGACAATGCGGAGTGAACTACAGGCGACACTGCAGAGACGAAGAGCCAGAAAACCAATTAGGATACATCTTTAAGTATGATAAAAAGACAGTAAAAAGTCCTTACTCTAAATATGCATTTAAATCAGTTCATACGATGAATGGTTTCATCATAAAAACAATTATTAACAATATAAATATAACAGTTCTGTATTTTAGAGCCTTGTAATATACAGAAGAAAATCAAACCGTTTATATTCTAAAAAGCACTCTTTTCATGTTGAGCATTTCTGCGCAAAACAGCTTGCCACTTGTATTTGTGCCGTATTGCTAGTCATTTTAGTTAAACATAACATAAGCAAAAGAATAAATAAAATCAGAGAAATTAGAGCAATCGTTATGTTATTGTCAGAGAATCAAATTATGGTGTAAAACATGTGCAGGCCCTCTGACTAAAATGTAGACAATTTGCAATTTGTCAAATCTGCTGCCAATACATTTGACTTGTTTTTCAATTTTGTTTTTACCTTCATGGGATTGTTTAATTGTATGTATCTTTTCATTTATTTGAAACTCATAAAAATGTGTTTACCTTTTTTTGTCGCCAAACTATATATGGTCTCTATCAGTTCAAGACAACTGTTATAACACACGACATCAATTGCATGTGATTTAGTCAAACATTGAATTGGAGTGTTGCTTGCTCTACTAGCCTGCGTGTTGCAACAAAACCTGATTCAAGTTCAAGTTGGATGAGTTTACGCAGTTGATGATCGCTCTGTCTTACTGTCCTCCAAACAAAGTCCATGCGTCCTCTCAGTGACCCCCTGCAGCCCTCCGAGGAGAGTAACTGGCTTATTTCTCAAAGACGATCGATTGTAAAGAAAATGTAATATTCGGCACTTCAAATGATCTGAATCACTCTGGATCGGGCCTTGTCTCCCCAACAGTTCAATATGTTTCTGTGAGGCCAAATCAAATTGCGCTGCTGACCGCTGCAGCTGTTGCATCTAATCCGCCTGCATGGTGTATTTGCCTATTTGGATGTGAATAAGAAATCATTTTGACGTTTTGACTCTGTCTCCTGACTTGCTCACATGATGTAGCACAATGTAGTATTGTCGTGTCTGGGAGAACACCGTCAGTAGGAATATCAAGATTTGAATGAGCAATGAATAAAGTAACCCTAAAAAAAAATGCATGCAAGATAAAACTGAACGAACTGTCAATATGCAAGTAACAATGTTGAGGTGTACGAGAAAAAGGCCTGAATGATATATATTTGGCCTGTTGATGTGTGTCATTGTACAAGAGTTGACGGACTGAAGAATGTAGCCAACAAGAAACCATCTACATTTCCTGCAGAGAGTTGCAACATTTTGAGGGGTCCAACATTGGTTTCAGTGCACTAAATAACGGTAAGACAGTCCGGAAAGCCTGTCAGGACTGTGCACTCTGCGGTGTACCTCCATCTAAGTGGCCGAGCATTCCTGAGGATGCAGCGCTGTCAAATATTTCATGATGGGACGTCATGGAAAAGTGCATGACTTCGTATGAGATGGAGCAACAGGGAAGCTCTGACCTCGGGACTGCAGCCTTAGTAATGATGACGAACATCATCGGCCACCGACGCTGCAACAGCAACTATTCCCTTGTAAAATACATTCAAATTGTGTGTCAAATATATTTTGGAATGCTGGATATAGCATTATATACATTATTCTACTATGATGATATACTTGACATTTCGGGTTGATACCTGTATTACCCATATTGAAGATAAACTTAAATTCTGTAATAAACAATAAAAGAAATTAGATATTTTTATTGGTGGAAGAAGAATGGGGGAGAAGCGCATCACAATTCCACGCTGGTGGTTTGCGTAAACATTTAACCACGGACACTGGCTTTGGAATGAACGTTCAAGTTAGAAATATAGGCCTATATGTACAACAAAGAAAGAACAACATGACATGGGGCGAATGAGCGTGTCAGGGGGAAAAAGCGCCCTAAAGGAATGAAGTCATCAGCGGTAATTAAATGCAGTGGGCAGAGAGGGGACGGGAGCGCGCCTGCCCCTGGTGCACGCTGGGTGGTCTACTACCCTGATAAATGTGTGGCCCTCACTCCAGGCGAGTGGCCGAGCAGGCATCGGTTAAAACAATACTTACCTTCATTTATCCATGAGTTTAAATCCCCTCTGCAACAGCAAAAACTAACAGTGACACGCCTGTCACCTTTGGGTTGAACATGAGAATTTTACAATTATTGTTTTCTCGCCTGTAACAAAAGAGGGACTGGACATTTCCGGTAAATACCAATAAACAATTTGATATTTCAGTTTTACATCGAAATTTGATTGAAATGTGTTTCGTGAAATTAAACTGAACGTACAAACATGTTGCCACATTGTTTTTCAGAAACATAATATTAACAGAGCGACTATGACCTTTACGCACAGGCAACAAACAACGTCTCCAAACATAGTCTGGTTTTAACGCACAGGGCAAAAACATTTTCTCCGGTGTTACTTTCCATTGTGTCAAAACCAACAGTCATCATACGCATAAGCATAGAAACAGTAACGGCGGCAGAGATCAGAAGCGCAACAAGCTCGACTAACTGAGCCCATGGAGAAGCACCAAGTTGCTGGCTGCCGCTATCGAGATCTCCAGGGAACAATAAGCAATCTACTGTCAACAGTTTTAGGTTATGGACTGATCGTCTTTCAATAGCTCTCGCTCAGCTGCGTAAAAGGCAGTAAAACAAACTAAAATGAAGCGTTTCAACTTCAGAAACACAACAAATAAACAAACTGGCGCGCATCTTATTCCGAGTGAATTACAATTTAGTTCAAGCAAAAGCCTTGAGGTATAATTTAGGCTTCGTTTTTCTCATTATTCTATCGGATATAATGTCACATAAAACCAACTAAACATCCACTGTGGCTCTAAATTAAAGCGGCCACAGGGCTGGTCATTTTCTGACTCAGAAGTGTTAATCCACTTTACCTTAATTCCTGGATCGTTCGATGGTAAACTGCCTGCAGGAGTCGATCTCAAGTCCCCGTCCGAGTTTCTGTGCTCACAGCTCGGCAGAGCTTCCACCTCACTCCTCCTGCATCCCTGCGTAAATATTATGACTGCATTATACAAACAATATTCATGTGCAAAAACGTCCAACATCACCACAGGACAGGCATATCGCATCAGATTGAGTATTAGCTGATCGAAAGGGGCATTTGCTTGATTTTTTATTTTAAGAAGGCCAGGGGAAATGTTTACATTTTGCTGTATAAACATCCTGCCCATGTTCCTGTCTATCTTTTGCAGAAATCAAGAGGGTGGTTTTGAATAAGAGGGGCATGTTCTCTGGTCACTTGTGATGCACTAAAAATGTTTTATAAAATATTTCATGAATTCAATACCAAAGGAGACATAAGCTATTTGCCGTGCTGGTGCATCTAACATGTGACCTGAAAGGAAGAGATACAGTTTGCACTGTAGGTTTATGAACCCATATGCAGTTTATATCACTAGTAGCGCTATTCAGTGTTTAAAATAATAATACAGATAAAATAAAGTTACATTATAAAACAGGGAAATCACAATCTGCATCCAAAGGCCCGGTGGTATCAGTACGTGATTATATAATACATTATAACCTATTCTAATTTATTATATTCAATAGCGCACAGAATATAACTTATTAAAGGTTATATATACAGTATATTCCCTATTTCTATGTAAAGAATGGACAAAAAAAAGAATTTCCCTGAAAAGTGAACGCACACAGATGTGCATGCTTACAGCCCACCACTGGAGTAGGAGGGAACTGGGCGGGTCTCTACATTAGGATGGCCAAGACATCCAGCTTCCAATGCGCTGATGGCAACAGATAAGTAAAAAGTGAGCTCCTCGGACGCACGACAACACACCAACTGAAGTGGAAAGCGGCTCCTGTTCTGCTCCTTATCCCATTTCGGACGCTTTGTACAAGGCGGTACGGCTTCAGACTGCTGCAGGACTGAATCAAAAGGAAGAAGACAGAGTTAAGAAGACAGTCTTTGGCTCGTGCGTTAAGTTTGCTTGGTTACTTTTTTTTAGCTCTTTATGTCAGCAAATAAGTATCTTACTTTGTAGTGTTTATAGCTGGAAAGGTGGAAAGCAACTATTTTCGTTTGCCATCTCGAAGACAAAATTGAACTAATGACGGCAGAGGTCCAGCAGCCCCCAGCGCAGACTCCTGGCCAGAGCAGCCCGATGTCTGCCCCGGAGAAGCCGCACGGACAGACCGCGGTGATGGAAACCGCCTCCTCCACTACGAAAACCAAAAAGACAAACGCAGGGATCCGCAGACCAGAGAAACCCCCTTATTCATATATTGCTTTAATAGTCATGGCTATCCAGAGCTCCCCAACCAAGCGCCTGACGCTCAGTGAAATATACCAATTCCTGCAGAGCCGCTTCCCGTTTTTCAGGGGCTCATACCAGGGATGGAAGAACTCCGTGCGTCACAACTTGTCCCTGAATGAGTGCTTCATTAAGCTGCCCAAAGGCCTTGGCCGGCCAGGGAAGGGACACTACTGGACTATCGACCCGGCTAGTGAGTTTATGTTCGAGGAAGGCTCCTTCAGAAGGAGACCCAGGGGTTTTAGGCGCAAGTGTCAGGCGCTGAAGCCCATGTACAGCATGATGAACGGCCTGGGATTCAACCACATCCCCGAGTCCTACAACTTCCAGGGGAGCGGCGGGGGCCTGTCCTGTCCGCCCAACAGCTTGTCTCTGGACAGTGGGCTTGGGATGATGAATGGACACTTGGCAGGTAACATGGACGGCATGGGTCTGTCCGGGCACACCATGTCACACTTGTCGACCAACAGTGGACATTCCTACATGGGAAGTTGTACAGGATCCAACGGGAGTGATTATCCCCACCACGACAATTCTGCCTCCCCTCTGCTCACCAGCGGAGGAGTCATGGAGCCTCACCCTGTCTACTCGAGCTCAGCCTCGGCGTGGGCTCCAGCCCCCTCGGCCTCCCTGAATAACGGGGCCTCCTACATAAAACAGCAGCCGCTGTCTCCTTGTAATCCAGGGGCAAACTCACTGCAGCCAAGCTTGCCCACACATTCACTAGACCAATCTTACCTGCACCAGAATGGGCACAGTACTACAGATTTACAAGGTAGGCTCAATGATATGTTAACCTCTCATGTATCTACTTCACAAAACTGTAAAAATGTTGCGCAACACTGCGTAAATGAGTGAGAAATTTAAATCATAGGAATTATATGATTCAGCAATATTTACAAATGCCAATCCATTTCATTGTAGTCTAAACAATATGTTCTACGCATGGCTCACATATGTGTATAGTCTTCTGCCAAACGTGCCTATCATTGATGTTCCGTATTTGATCAGCACTGCGTTTGCGTTACGGAACACAGGCGTATCTCATATTGTATAAAACGGAAGAAAAACTCAAGCACATTATTAAGGAAATTGATGCAACTAAATGAAACCACGTATTTTCTCCCACGGAAATGTACGTTTCATTCTGCTCCGATAGAAACAGATTACAGTACTCCAAATAAATAAGAAAAATAGGGGTTTCAAACTGGCACGGTTTCATTTTCTGGAAGTGATAAAAAAAATAAAAAAAACACAGCATGGAGAGTCTGTTAGGATCCTTGCCAATCTTCGGGCAAGAAAAACAAGCGCGGTCAGGACCAGCCTGCCTTGCCCCGTGGCCCCGACTCCTCTGGGACTGGCGTGCAAAAGGGCCATTGTCAATTAGCCCTGAAGCTGCTCCACTTTTGACAATCTTAATCGCGCTTGCTTAATGGCCGTGGAGTCTGTGAGGAATGTAGGCTCCATATGTAGAGTTAGTAAAACAAAATGATGCTCTATAAAGGTCTTCTACCAATTCATCACACAATTTACCTTGAAAATATATTTTTTAATCTTCGAGAAAGTTAAGAGTGTTAGATTCTCAAGTTGTTTCTAACACGAATCTGTTATTTATATTATATTGTACGCTTTAAACGTTCAACTATCAATGGATCCCTAAAATCAAAGTCAAGGCTGGCTGCTCGTGACATGTATATCATGGATAATTGACAATTAAACCCTGCAGAAAATATTTATCTAACCGTTATATTTATTCTATTATTTCTAAATGTCTGTGATATGTAAGATTCAAACACATGTTTAGAAGTTGTCAACGTCTAATTAGACCACGGCGACCTTACATATTGTCATTGTTTTTAATCCATATTTTAAATGTCGTAGGTATTCCTCGGTACCATTCCCAGTCTCCGAGCATGTGTGACCGAAAGGAGTTCGTCTTTTCGTTCAACGCCATGACGTCCTCAACTATGCACGCACCGAGCAGCAGCGCATACTACCACCACCAACAGGTCTCCTACCAGGACATCAAGCCCTGCGTCATGTGATGATATACCCACGGACACCTGCGGACCAGAGGACGGTGGCACAGACTTGAGCCATGCAGCGGGGTGAACACCTGAAACGAGAACAGACGAGTACATAACCACTGAGCGACATAAAGGCCTGTCCCGGCCCATGGAGAGCACCCACTGCTTCAAGTAGACCGGACTACTTTTCTGTTTCACACAGCGACAAAGACGCGGAGACAGGCCACTCACAAAGCAACCACATAATAATAATATATAATAATATTAAAAAACTTTTTCAAGCCATCAACATCGACCAGCGGGGTTACTGGGTGTATGAAACCCTGCTGCTGTTTGGTACTTAGTCCTGCAGAGCGGATGACTACCACTTCACACTTTTGTTAATGTGTATTCTTCTTGTTAAAGTAGGTCATTGTAAAAATGCACACGTCCATTTTCTCCATCTGACTTTTTTTTACTTTTCTTTTCTCTGGCAAATTAGATTGAGGCTCTTTTTTCATTTTTGGACTTTCAACGTTGAATTTTAAAGGAACAATTGTGGACATCACATAAAACATGTCCATATATATTGTGTAAAAACGATGAAGGCACTTTTTGAATAGCCGAAGCGCATCTTTTTATTTATTCTGTAGGCCTACATATTTTAATTTTAGGCGAATTGGCCAAGGAGGTATATTCTTTATTGGCAATATTTGTCAGAACGCTTGTTATTGTTTTGAAATGAAAATTGAGGATATATTGTAAGCACTGTTATGTTGTTTGTGTTAGAGATATGTAGACTATTCATTTCAGCACTGTATATAATGTTAGGCAAATTAGCAAGGGTCCATCAATGAGGGCAACTTTTTAGGCTATATTACAACAAATCATTTGTAAGAAATAAAATATATCTGTTCGGCTGTTTAAGCCTAAATCCACCAAAAAATTTTTTTTTTGATTTCATCACACACCCAATTCATGCCAAATGTTTTCACTGCAAACAAATATCCCACCAATTGTAAATCTCACACCGGTCATCACTTTTACACAAATAAACCAAAATTAGCAGTATTTAAAAAGTGAAGCAATTTCTGCTTTTTCCTGAAGCATCACAGTATTTATAACAATTGAACAGGACTCCAACATGAATGTACAGGCCTGCAATGAATGAATCAACCAAATTAAAAAGGAATCTGATTTCACGTGGCTTTAATCTACTAATCTTTGAAGCCTAACAATGGAAGCATAATGGGGATACAAGGTTCACAATGTTGTACAGTAGTACAAATGTTAATATCAGTGGTGTCTTGTTATACAAGTGAGGCCAGAGTCTGACAGTTTAACTAACAGTGTTTTCACCTGGCCGGAGCAGGACGTGCCTGTTCATGAAAACTGACATTGAATGAACTAATCAGATTTACCACAAAACAACGATTAATTGATTATAGATTTTAAATAAAGGGTTTACAAAGTCAATCATTGTATGCGCTCTATAATGAGAATGTAAGCAATGAAAGCGTAGTAACATCAGAGGCAGAGATCTCAACCACGTTTGGTTACCGGTTGAAAAACATGCATACTTCGCTCGGGCTGGTTAGTTCTTGGACAGTCGTTGCCCTCAAAAACATTTTGCTCAAAGGATGATTCTGCTCAATAACTCAGGGGAGTCCAAGGAGCACTAACTTTTGAGAATCTACACAAAGAAATGGGCTAAAATAAAATACATTTCCCAAATTAAAGAGGTTCAGTGGGCTTTCCATTAAATATGAAGGGAGGCGAAAGCTTTGTTCTTCTACTTATATTCTACACAAATATCAAGCTCAAAATGTATAGCAGAGGCACAGGAATAAGATGTCACGAGTGAATGAAGCCAATTTACTTATATTACAAAAGGAACAGGAGAAATGTTCTTCATTGGCTTCCTTATTTGTTGCTTATAGCAGCAACAATTTGAAATAGTTAGTTTTACTGGCTGCAAGGTATTTTCATATCAATTGGTCAAATAAGAAAGTGTTGACATCTATTAAGAATTTCAAACTATTTTAGTTTCAGGAATGTTTGTGGGGTTGAAAGTAACAGGTGCTTCAAATGTAGAAAAACATGGCGGCCGCGATCTATTTTTTGTGAGCACCCACATAGTCATAACTGAATGGTAATTTAAGATGTCCCATTAACTTTACTTTGTAAGTAATGTTGTCGAGGCTTGTATGTACATAGATCTGAGCTTCAGTCCATCAGCATTCAGTGCTTTAATACTAGAGTTGCTTTTGAAATCTTACATGACCACGGACTGAACCCCATGAGCAATGCCATCGAGCATAGGCAGAGCGGGCTCAACAGGAGTTGAACAGCGCTTTAACAAACCGATGACATTTGCCGAGGGGCAGAGGGAGTGAGATGGGGCTCCACAGCTGTTCCCTCGCCAGGCCTGGATGACAGCTCCATAAAAAGCCTGAGGCCTGCTCTGTGCAGACAGACATGCTGTGTGCTTGTGCCTTCAGTGAGCACAGTACACTCGTCTAACGCTGCAGACTGACATGAGAGTGATCCGTTACCATGTCTGTGCAGAGAAACATTAGATTATAACAGTACAGGGCACGAGATGCATCTTTTTGGGGGCTTAAGTCTGGAGGCGTGCTTGCAGGCATTTAATTCTTAGTATTTCAGCTAGTTATTTTTTGCTTTGTACCACCACCATTATCAAAACAAGTCAACAATGAATCGTCACCCTAAATGATATATTACTCAAGTAAACACTAACTGGATAATCCAAAGTTTCCTTAAAATCACCAATGTAAATCAATATGATTTGTTTTTTGGTTGTGTGAGCTCAATGATCTGCGATATCATGCTTTTAGTTTAACTTTCGACATCTAATTACTGCCTCATCAGAACAATCTGTATACTTTATTAGGATAGTTTGAGGGGTAACAGCTTTGCAACGACTACAACACTGTCAGAGGTTGGGGTTTTTCCAGGTTGGCAGTTTGATCTCAAAAAAGCACAATCCGGTTCGATTTCCTAAATAAAGCAATGTGAAAACAAATCACCCCTCAAGCTTGTCGAAACCAAAGTAAGATAAAACTGTTTTGTTTAAAAAATAAAAAAAAACAGACACTTAGCCGGAGCCAATACGGTCAAATGCTTCAATGGAGAATGTTACAATAGGTTACAAACTGATGCATCAACACAAGAACAGTTCAGCCGGTACCATAGCATCTCTTAACCCTTACATGGTGAGCCTGGCTTCATACTCAAACAGGCCAAACCAAACGGGAAGCCATGAATGTGTCATTTCTGTCAACAAAAGATACAATTATCACCGTTTGAATTTACAATGTCCATTCACAAAAAAGTAGAAACTGCAAGGAAGGAGAAATCAAAAAGCATAGCTCCAACAAGGCTACAAAAGCCCACAAAATGTTTAAAAATAAAATAGGTTTAGATCTTTATAATCTGCATTTTTTGAGAATACCTAAACCCTGGGACGTATTAAAGGATACATTGTAAAGATGTTCAACTGAGTCAGCATTATGGCCATTTAAACACGATGTTATCAAAATTGCAAATATGTCCACATCTTCAAAATCTGGTTGCAACTGCACAGTAAAGCAATTTATGTGAAATGGGTCACATTGGTATGTCGCAATGAAATGGGAAAAGAAAAATGCTACCATTTAAATATTTCAGATTTTAACGTATTTTTAAAAGAATTAACTCCTGTGTCGTCAAACCTAATGGATATGGAAATGTTAGCGCAGGGATTCTTTCATTTTACTTTTAAGCGTCCGGGCTCAGGGATCATCAGGATGGTATAAACTGTTTAAATGACCACACGGTTGCGCTATCCGCAACAAAAACTAACCAGTTCATCAGTTGATGGTTTCGAGATCAACAAGCAGACAAACTCGTATAAAAACAAGACTCCCTTGAAGGAGGCAACTCTGAGAACTGGTTGTGGAAATGAAATGTATTGAACACTTTAAAACAATTTACTCTACTCTCCATTTTAACAAATAAGACTGTATATACAGTCTTAAAAGGAAAATAACTCGTCCATCGCTGAGAACTGCTAAAATAAACACCTTCAAAAACCGAAGGCTCTCGGGACACACGACCGCGAGGTGCGTGTGAATAAACAAGGCACATTAGGTGTGTTGTTACGCATTATGAAATGATACATGTACAAAATACCTTTTTAGTGAAATGCTTTTTGATTCAACTGTTGCATATTCTATTCAAATTGTCTCAGCCCATTAGTCTTAGCCTTCAATTTAGATGTCTATGGTTCAAATAACTGATGTCCTCTTGTAATAAATCCAAAAATATCAAAAAACTAACTTATTTCTTCTTAGGGCAATTTTACGTTGCTCCACAATTAATACTTTTTGGGCTGAGTATCGCTTATTGCGATTACTCCTCAGTCTTTTCATTGGTGTCACTCTCAGTATCTGCTGGTGCCGTATCAGATTTTGGAGGTGTTGATGGTCTTGGTCTCCGATTGGACTGTCCGGACCTCTTGCCTCCACGCTGGCTCTTGGCCAGCTCAGCCTGCAGACTGTGACCATTCAGACTGAGATCCTGCAGAGCCTCCAGGGCCTGCTCTGCAGCCTCAGGGTCGCTGTAGTCCAGGAAGGCCCTGTGTTGCGCTCCCTGCCAGGTGAGCCTCAGTGGGGCGGCCTCCCTCTCTCTGAGGGCAGCTTTCAGCTCACTAACACGCAGCCCAGCAGGGATTCCCCCCAGGTAAACTGTAGTCACACTCAGAGGGAGCTTACGTTGAGACATGACTTCACTTCCTCCCTCCTCTGGGCCCTTTGCCTTCACGTTATCTCCTCTATTTCCCTCTCTATTTCCCTTTCCTCTCTCATAACCTCCCCCACCATCTCCTCTGCCTTCTTTCCTCACTCTAGCTGGGCGCTGCCTGGCTTTCCTTTCTGACTCTGACATTTTCTCCTGTCTGGATTCTCCCATATCATCCTGCTCTATGTTCTGCCTTGGCCTCCGTCTAGTTTGCCTTTTGGGTTGGCCGGTCTGCAGACCAGGCTCTGCTTCAGGGGGAGCCACCCCCAGTGTTACATCCTTTCCGCCCTCTTCCTCCAGAGCACGCAACTTCTTCAGGATGGGGATCTTCTCCAGCTTTTCAATGGTCAGCTGAAGACACAAAACTCGACAGGCTCAGTAAAGCTGAAAGAGGAGTGTGACACACACACACACACAGCAAAACAAGTAGACCTCTGAGCCAATGCACCATACCTACGGATGAATTAAGATTAATAACAAATTATTCCATCCAGTTCACAACCCATGCTACAGTAATACCTATCTTCATAGCAGCAGGACATTTCATTTCCCAAGCAGTTAAAAATAAAGACTGCCGTCTTGATTTGTTGGGCCTGTAAAGTGTCTTGGCAGCCTTTGATACGGACCGGTCCTGTAAAGGATGTACAGGGCTATTGTTTTTAGACTGGCCCGTTTGACCCGTCGTTCCCCTGCAGAGCATATCTGGCAGGGCAGCGGAGCCTTTGATGATCAGACATGGCCTTCCTGCCAGTGAGGTCACTAGGTCCTGTTTACTTACATGAATGTCTTAAGGAGCACAGAGGACACAGAAACTATCCACCCATTAAGAATCATGCTCCCAGCATGTCTAATTAAAGACAAATTATCAGGTGGAAAACCACTCGACATCCGTCGGCCAGTGTCAGTGAATCAGTAAAGTTTAAGGTCCCGACACATTTATATATAGACGGATGATAACGGTTGCTATGTGTCTTAGTATACAATGTATATTCTCTGTATATAAAAACTAAAACACTACCTAATATTTGAATTGTTACTGATTAAAAGAGTAAACAGAAAATAAGACAAAAAGACTAATATAGCAGAAATGATTGGAGCAGGCATGAACTGCATACAGAGGTGCAATGAAGAAGTGAGCTGTGGTGTCACTACATGTCCGTTAGAGGGCAGTGTCGCCGAGCAGAGACTAAATGTTCTGTTAGGAGCTCAGTCAGGACTGAGCCTCAATTCAATAAACTTTTATCTTTTCCAGTTTAACAGTGACAGACAGGCCACAGCACAATTGGGCTTCAGATGTCTTATAACACATACCCTTAATAAACTAAATCTGATGTTTGTAATACATTATATATTTTAATTGGGATGACATCTATATTTTATTTTCAACATAAGTGTTCATTATGATGCATTTTATCATTGAAAAAGTATTTTTATGTTATAATTGTTATTATATATAATAATTAGTGTCATTTAAACCTGAGCGCCTAGAATGCAGCACAACCGAGGTTCTGATTCTGTAAAGATGAATCACTTTTATTTTCTCAACTGGTTAAACATCAGGTTGAACCATTGTGTTATGTATGTTACATGTTTATATCCTCAGTCCGATTACCCTTTTTGCCTCCATACTGTTTATTACAGTTACAAGATCAAAACATTACATAAGGACCGACTCACTGATGGGTTGCTTTTAATTCAGCTATTATTAAAATGGATGTAGTGATGATTTATATCATTTTTCTTGATGCAATATTTTAAACCAACCTTAAAACAAAAAGAAATGGAAGTTTGACCTACGACTGTATGGTGGACCACTAGCCACAGCAAAGAAAAGTTCTATGAATTTACCTTATTCCAGAAGATTCCCAGTGGTTTGGGGAACTGGTTATTTGTCTTAATTACTCTGGTGGGTGTGAGGATGTAGTCCACAGTCAGGTCATGGCTTTCAATGATGTCCTCTGGAATATCCACCACCTGAACGCACACACATTCCAATTAGCACCGAAGCTACACGTCCGTAATCATGCGTTTGATCAACAAATTTATAACAGAAACGTGTTTGTGTAAATCATATTTTTAAGTTACAACTCATGAAATGTGTGTACACACATCATGTGAGACCTTTGGAGTTTGTGTCGCGCATTTGCCACAAACTTGGACATTTTACACACTAGCAAGCACCACTTGACAAGTGATATTTTAAGTGTTTATATTTGATAAAGTGAGTCAAAGTGTACTTGAAAAGATAAAGACAAGAATAAAGAGCCATGAGGGAACATGTTGAGAACAGAAAGGGTAAACTAACCTGGCAGTCATGGACAATCGTAACCACCACAGTGGACTCATTCACAGCTCCCATGCAGGCCATCATGCCATACTCCATGTCAGCAAAGCCCTCTCCTTTTCCAATGCGCAGACCTGCAGAAGAGAGGAGAGCCTCTTTTAAAAAGTGTGACACGAAGAGATAGAAAGGTGCCCTCAGTAGAGTGCAGATCTCCGCCAAGTGTGTCTGCAAACACCACGGCTGTTCTAGTGTATTACATTGTGTACGGGTGGGGTGTAGGGTGGAATAACACACTATTCATTTTGCCATCTGTATTCTTACCAGTCAGTACTTAAACTAAAACAAATAATTGCAGGCAACACTTGTGGCTTTAACTTCTGGTTATTTATGGGCGAGGAGTATGTTTGAATCTGTTTTTTGTTAGATTTGAGATACTTTACCGTCTTGGGCTCACAACACTGTTGATCTACCATATTTATACAAATCCATAAATTAATTAATGCAAGGGAAATTTGCATTATCTTCAGGCTCCCAGTATGTAATTGATTTGGTGAAGTGGTGAATCACCTTTCTCTGACACGGCCACAGAGCCGACCACAACCAGGTCTACCCTCACCGTCGCATCCAGGTCCACAGGCACACTGAAGTCTCTCACACCCTGATAGAAGAAGTTAAAAGAAATTAGGAATATTTTAGGTCTTGGGGGGGGGGGGGGGGGTGTTCTGCCTCAATCATAATGAAATTCTGTGTAGGAATGTTGATAAAAGTACGTAAACTCAAGTTGAAACCTGTGAGGAAGAGCATATGCGTAGCTGTTCTTTGCTGGCATCCTGGGGAGGAGTGATCTTGTTGAAAAGGCCGGTACGAAGACGAGGTGTTGGGACCAATAAAGTTTTCTGCGCCTGTAAAAGATTTTCCCAAAGATTAGCCACCAGATACGCAATATGATCAGCAGATGAAAAATGGATTGGAACAAATTCAGTGAGATGGCAAAAATAACAAAGACTATGCAGATTCAAAAACTTCAAATGCAAAGCATTGATGTGCGTGAATTGTCAAGAAGTGAATCGGGGGATGTAGTACTTAGCAAGTTCTGGAGTCTCAGAGGATTTGTAATTCTGCCACTTGAGTAATTATACTGAATTTCTAACAACCTAAAATGAACCCCTCCGTGTAGTTTAAATTGACAATGTAACAAAACAGAAAAGACAGAGAGAAATGTCTGTAATATAGACTGGGGCACTTTGGTTCTTTGTGTGCTACCTGCAGCACTGCAAGCCGGGCACCCTCCAGAGGTTTATCGGGATCCACCTTCACCTCAGTGGACTGGATGAACACCTGCAGCTCAGACACCTTGGTACAGGCTGTGAAAGCACCCTGGTTGAGAGGAGAGGAAGGTACAAGTTTTTCCCCCCCCAGAGTTAACTTACTTCCAGAGTGACAAAGCGCGCCTGCTGCTGAGGTCTGTCTGGGTTTACTTTGATTGTCTGGCTGGACTTGAACTCCTGCAGGTCTACAAGCCTGTTGCATGCTTGACTTGCACCCTGGCCAGTAAGTACACAGTAAAAATAAATAATAAAAAAAAGGAGCATAGGTGCACAGACAAGACAGACAGTCAATACAAAGTCAGCCAAGAGCTGCTGTGAAAACCTCATACCCCATGGTGTAATTATTGTATCAATTTTACCAATGCATGCATTTACTTTCATTAAATACCGTTATGTGCAAATATTTTACATGGCTATTTACTTTCTTACCATATGAACACACACTTAGTAACGTGGGCTCATTTACATACCAGTTTAGGAAAACTTTTTTTTTTTCAAGAAATAGTATTTAAACGTCATGTTTTGTAACTTAACGTATTTGATTCTACATAATAAGAATTCATTTTGTTATTTCATACAATGGTACGACTTTAAGTGTGGTTTTCTAGGTCGTCTTATTAAAATAAAGCTGTGTGTGTTGAACATCTGTTTTATTACTTACTACATACTGTCCTGAGTACTCGTGGCCCCCCATGCAAAAGACAGTTAACAAGTCACAGTGAGTACAGCATCCTGTATGAATAAAAGTTCAATTGATAAGCACATGAAAGCCTTCGCAACAATGTCGACTTTAATGCCACTGCATATTTGAGTAATGAGTTTATTTGTCGGTGTATTCATTTGGTTCACAACTAGTTGTAAAGCAATACCGTGTGTTGGTCGTGCACGGCAAGCCTTCCTCAATTAAAATCCTTTAACTTGCCTTGAAATTTGGGATTCGGTTGTGAACAGGCCTGGGGAAATTGGCCAGATTATTATCTTCGATGTAGTCCCAAACTTTCTGACGAATGTCCCATTTCGTCGCTCCTGTAGAGAAAACCGCACACGCATTAACTCAAAGTGAAGTTGCGCTAAGATTAGCCACGCGTTTACAACGGCTACTTATTAGCATGCGTTGACGTTCATTCATGGCGACAAAACAAACGTCACGAACACTTAATCTATCGGATTGACTTCGATAACATGTTACATTGCGTTACTGGTGATTTAAATTACTATCTTCGACAACGGAACAGGCTTTATAACAAACTACAAATTAAGCTAGGCTAAGTAGCACTAGCCAAACATTTACACATGCTACACATTAGCATGCATCGCCATTAATTTTTAACTTCCAAACGAACAACACGACCATTTAACCTACCAGGATTTATTGTTATGACGGGCTCCATTGTGTTATTGGCGATCCAAATGAATCTCTGCTACAGCACTATACGAAGTAAAGTCTTACACGTGAGCTCTGTAACATAATACTAACGGAGCAGCTGCTTGTCAGTGTTTTTCCTGCTACGGCGGCTTAGAAAAGCCAATTTTAGCCAAACGCGAATTAAAAGCATGTGGGCCAACGAACCTCTCCGTACTTTCTTCTTCTTCTTTCAGTTTATTGGCGGACTGAAAACCAACGTTTAAGGTGCATGCCGCCACCTACTCTACCGGACTGTGAAACTTCACGACAGTTATCATTTAAACACAATAATAATGTTATTATTTATAAATAAAATACAAATAAATAAATAAAAAACAAAACAGGTCAAACAGTACGAGAGGATCTTTTAACTGAAGTTTATATGTCATCATTTAACTTACAACATTTAGGAATAAATGGACATTTCTGTTGGGTACTGGCTCATGTTGGAATAGAGGGGAATTGGGTTGCAGATAAACTTGCCAAAGGAGCATTCAACAAAGCACATGTTTAGAAATTTGTTTTGGGAAGTCAGAAGCAAAACCAGTAATACAGCATGGAGTTATTACATCTTGGCAGGAAATTTGGAATAATGACTACAAAGGTATAAATTATAACAACATTCAGACTTCAGTCAGAGTGAGAAGTTATGGAAATAATTGTAGGAAAGAAGATGTATAAAGAAGATTATACATCATGAAAAAGATGGTGTCGGATAACTGTGAGCTCTGCAACTGTAAAGAAACGGTTGAACATGTGCTGATAGTCTATAAGTTCAGTGTAAGGAGAAAGACTGAAGGGCAGGGTGATAGCTTTAGGAAGGGAGTGGAGCATCACATGACTGTTAGAGACAAACAAGTTCAGGTTAAAAGGGCTTTATTCAATTGTTTTAATCGAACAGGTATAATATCAAGAAAATAACTTCTACATGACTGTTTTTTTGTTGTGTTATGTTATGTTTTGTTTGTATGTTTTTCATTTTATTTATAAATAATAAAATTATTATTGTGTTTAAATGATGTCATAAAGTCATGATGTAACACAGTCCGGTACAGTAGGTGGCGGCATGCGCCTAAAAATAGGGCTAGTAGTTAACAGGTTAAATGTTGGTTTGTAGTCAATAAATTGAAAAAAGAAGAAAGAAAGTATCGCAGCGGCAAGCTCATGGCCGCAGCTCACCTTCCCGGCCGACAGTTTCGTTGCGGAGGCGTAGCACCCCGTTTGGTGCCCCCTCAAGTAAACATGTGTTAATTCTTTCAGCATGCTTGCCTAGTTTGTACTTTTAGCTCTGTTCGCACCGTTAGCTACCAGCCATTGGTTCAGGCGTATCCATGTTGAGAGCTGTAAAGAGACAATGCAAATGCTCGGAATCTCATATCTTGCACCTTTAACAAAACATTGTAGGCCACCTTACAGTACAGTTTTTAAATACCTGCACATTAAGTAAGTATTTGCATTTTTGTTTAATTATTACTCTTCTACTTCTTTGCTGGCAAGGCAAGTTTATTTACCACCTTTCAACAACAACGCCATTTACAAAAGTACAAAAGGCGATAAAAGAAAGACATGGCGTAATAAAAAGACACAAAATGGGACTTTCCTCGTCATAGCGTAAGAATATTCAAAAATATGTTTGTAAAAGATGATGTATTGCTTTAAACATATCCAACAGCACACAAGTAGCAGTAGCATGCTGCTAAAAATAAAATAGATGTTTGTCAACTTATCAAAATAAGTACCGGGTATATGATGTAATTTAATAATTTTACTTTACAAAGATTGCTTTAATATAGGTAAAAATTTAAATGCAGGATTTTTTTCTACAGTTTCTTTAAACTACACTACACCACCACAATTTCATAAATTGAACTGTAACCCTAACTGTAAGTCAAACTGGAACAGCACCTGCAGGCCTTTAGGTGTCACATGTCATTCAGCCCAGTTATTGAAAATGTAACGTTCACTTTGACCTCCATTTTCTCCTGAATTTTTCAGGCAGTCTACAGGTAATAATTCTCAATATTAACATTGTTGTGTATAATCTAGATACTGCATTCCCAAAGTCCCACGAAAGAACCCATCTCCTCACAGTGTACTTTACCTCCCTGAAATGACCACATTAAACCTAAGCATATGAGCCCTTGTGGTGTTCGGGTCATGTTTCTCGCAATCAAACTGGTCAGGACTTTGCAGTGAAATTCCAGTGGATGGTTGTGTTTGTGGCGGTTTTGAAGTAGTTGCAGATGGTCTGAAGAATCCTAGTGAAGACCGTTTTGACATTTTTTCCCCTGGTATTGAGAAAATGAGAGTCCTCCTCTGCTGGTGAGCACTCTTCTATACAAGGAGCTATCAGACATGAGGAAAGAAACTAATTGTACTTGTGAACTTATGAGGATTTTTGTAACAATATCACTTTGATACATAATTGTCACAACTCTATATAACTGGATAAACATTTTAAATGAATTTAACACAAGTACATGTGCAATCGCACTCACATAAAATAACTGACACAATTACTTTTACATATTGTGGTATGCAGTATTAAAAAGTAAAAATAGCAAAAAAAATCCAGTAATTAAAAGACATACAGAAAGTACATAACAAGAAAATACAACTCGAAAATGACAAGTTCAATTTGATTTTGCCAGCTAAATCTCTGTGGACTGAAAAGGCACAAGTAAGTATGTAGCTAAGCAAGATTTATTTATAAAGAGCTTTTTACAGACGTAAGTCACAAAGTACTTAACAGGGCAGAATTACAAACATAAAAAACACAATGTGACCATATAAGGGCCAATAATTTACATACACATAGAAAGTACAAAATTAAAACATGGTTTAAAAGCAGGCCTAGGACATGAGTTTTTGGTCAAACGCCAGTCGAAACAGGTGTGTCTTGAGCTGGTTTTTGAATGAGTTCACAGAATCTGTAAAAGAAAGGGGTGCAGTGCAGGCAGAGCATTCCACAACCTTGGTGCTACTGCCTCAAAAGCTCGGTCACCACGGGTCTTAAGGCGAGTGCGTGGGACAGACAGGTAGTTTAACACGTTTGACCTGAGAGCGCTGCCGGGTGAATAAGGGTGAAGTAATTTAGCCACATATGTGGGAGCCTGACCGTGTAGTGCTCTGTAAGTGAGAATTCTTTTAAAGTGGATCCTAAATGCTACAGGGAGCCAGTGGAGAGATCTGAGTATACGTGGGTGATGTGTGACCGTCAATTTGTCCTCGTGAGAAATCTGGCGGCAGCATTTTGGATTATCTGCAAACGGTTAAGAGCAGCTACACTGACTGACGAGAAAAGTGTGTTACAGTAGTCGATGCGGGAAGAGATGAAGGCGTGTATGATCATCTCTAACTCAGCTGTTCATACTACAGATCTCAGTTTACTGATATTCCTTAGGTGGAAGAAACATGATCTGGACAGCTGCTTAACATGGGGGTCAAACGACATAGATCGATTGCGCAGGTTGCAATGGGCAGCAGAGGAGAGTCGACCAATACGCTGCCTGATCATGGGGACAAACTCATCTGGTGCAATAACTAGAACCTCCGTCTTGGTGTCGTTAAGTTGTAAGCAGTTTTCTGCCGTCCAGTCTCTGATGCCATTTACACAGTCCATGGAGCATATGCGAAAGCCTCACTGGGTTTGAATGACAGATGGATTGGATATCATCTGCCTATAAATGATAGGCAACATTATAACTTTTTATTATCAGTCCCAAAGGTAACAAATACAGGGAAAATAACAGAGGCCCCAGAACCGAGCCCTGCGATACGCCACAAGACAGTGGAGACGTAACAGACACAAAGTCACCCACAGAGACATTGAAACTTCTGTCATTGAGGTAAGACGTGAACCAGTCTAACGCTATGCCAGATATGCCAACCCAATCACGTAGCCTCTTAATCAGGATGTTATGGTCAACAGTGTCAAATGCAGAACTGAGGTCCAGAAGAACTAACACAGAGCAGTCACCTGCATCAGAAGACATGAGAATGTCATTTGAAACCCTCAGGAGAGCAGTTTCAGTGGAGTGTTGTTTACAAGCCTGATCATCTCACAATTGGTCATTTTTATACCTGTCATGTTTCACTTGTCTTGGTAGGAAATGTGGAGGTGTTACCTATATACAGTCTGCAGTTGTTACTGATAACATTAGCAATAGCTCTGTTCAATTATCTCACTGCATTCCAAATTGCATACTTTTTTCTTTTTACTTTAAGTACATACTGCCGCTGCCCTTATGAACTGTGGGACATACTACCTCGTCATAACATTGCACCATTAACTTTGACCCTCTTGCTCATATGTCCACAGTGCAGAAGATTGCAGATCAGTATAGCCAAAAAAGCTTGCTGGCTTGCATATTGCAAAATTTGATGCAGTAGGCCATTCTGGTATTTTCGTCAAACTGAATTTTACAGGCATACCTAATCTTTTTCTGGCACACTGAATAGTATGGTAGAAATGGTTTTGGAACACACAGCCAGTGTGTCCCAGTAAGTCATGACAGTGTGACAGTAAGCCAGTATGCACAATACCAGGAATGTGAAACTAAAGCAGTTCAGCCATCATTCATTTTATGATTAAACCTGCGCTTTTCCTTCTGTGAAATGTCAAAATGTCTTTGTGTGAAAAATGCCTTATAGGTTCACAATTAAATCCTCAAATATAAAGGACATTGTATGAAGAACACTACTTTCGGTCTGTGATTTTGTGAAATGAAAATGTTAATCCTAATGTGACATATGGATAAACTCTTGTATTTTATATGTATTTTTCTGTAATGCTTTATATTACAAGCACATTTGCAGTGTAAGTCCATGACAAATATGATTATACAGTGCTGGAACATTTATTGAGAAAACACTCATAGCAACAAGACCAAGAGTGTACAGCCATGGTATCAACAATGCTAACATGCTGATGCAAAGAAGGTATGATGCTAGCTGTATTCACAGTCTTAGTTTAGCTGCATATTAGCATGCTAACATAGCAATTAACACAAAGTATATCTGAGGCTGATGGGAATGTCATTTGTTTAGCAGGTAATTGATCATAAACCAAAGTATTAGACAAATACGATATGTGAATGGGTGACTGACATGTAGTGTTAAAGCCATAAAGTCCATCTACCCTTACAAAATCTGACCTGATGATGCAAGATGAAAAATCAAGTCATCACCTTTATAGAGCTGCCAAATCTAATCTTGTGTTTTCTTGGAGGTACTCTTTGTTTTCTTCAACTGCTTCTTAATATTAATAATACATTTTATTTGTAGAGCGCTTTTCAAGATACTCAAAGACACTTTACAAACTACACCACTCTACAACTACTCTCGTCACAGAAGTAGAAGGAGGGTGTGACCCTGTTTCTGGTGGGTTTCTGTATCACATGACTACGGTGTCAGATTCTGCCACTAGAGGGCGAGCTCTACCCACAGATTCCCCTCAGCAGACAAAAAGCACAATTTCGGGCTTCTCTGAAGGTATGGGATTCAGATTTCCATCCTGCCACCTATCACAGACCAGTAATATAGTTTGTTATTTGTCATGTCATTAAGCTGTGTTTGATTGCAACAAATGTCTTTGAATCATCTGCCTTGCTGTCATCCAGGCACCATGCCTGAGCGGTGTATATTTGACATGAACTGACCCATCATCAGGTATAATAACTTGCCTTTTAGTATATACACAAACTATTATGCCACAGTCATGCACATACACACAGGGATACTCATTCTCACACAGGCACACACACAATTTCCTCCCTCCAGTGGTCCATAGACCTCCCCGACACCCCATTCTCTCACTCAGTCTGGGCAGGCTGCCAGCTCAGCCCTCTCTCTCTCTCTCTCTCTCTCTCTCTCTCTCTCTCTCTCTCTCTCTCTCTCTCTCTCTCTCTCTATCTCTGTCTCTATCTCTGTCTCTCTCCCCTCCCCCCTTTTTTTTTACCCTGGATCTCTCTCTCTGTATTCTGTGCATACCAAGCCAAGCCTGACAATGCTGCGTTTACTAAAACAAGTGGCATAGACATTTGCAGGGAAGTTGCTGTTCCCAGACGTCCCTCTCTGTGGTGGACTCGCTCTGTGAGGCAGTGCAGCACTCAGACGGCGCTGGTGGATGAGCGGGGCAGGTGGACCGAGAGAGAGGAGCAACCAACATCACCTGTTTGGGAAATCTAGAACAACGGAGGACGAAAAAAAGGAGGAGTCTTCGGAGAGCGGAGGTCTCGCTGTGTCAACCCAGCCACCCCACCCTACTCTCTCTCATATGCACACACACAGACACACTCTCCACTTGCCTCTCCCTTCTTCCCTCCCTGTTTGTCTCCCCCACTCTCCGATGCTGGTGTGGTGAACAGCAAGACACTCTCGGCTGAGCTGCATGGAGGCTCAGGGAGGGGCAGGGAGCCCAGGTAAGAGACATTTGTATTCTTTCTTTTCTCTGTGCCACAGCTTTTGTCACATTAGCATGCTGTCTGTCTTTTGAATGACTTGTGCTGTAAGTAAATGTCTCTCTTACAACAGCATGTTCAAGATGTTTATACTTGTATGGAGACTTTATAAATGATGGAACTGATTAATACTTGTCAGATGAGCTGGTTTAGATCATCTAAATACATTGTTCTGATTTTCTAGACAAAATATATTTACTGATGTATGTTAGGTTTGAATTTAGCAGTGCACCGGTACTGTCTTTGATCATTTTCCTCTCCCAGGATCCAATTGTGGAGGGTTCATCTCTACATCTAAGCTTCATGTTTAATCTATTGCCTAGCAGAACAGGTCTTTTTATATCCACACACTGTATTCAACCATGCAAAAGCTGGAATGATGACATACAAACTGCAATACAACAGTGGACTCGTATGGCCTTTGTGCTAAGGCCATCCAGAGAAGCCGGTGCTGTGTGGTAGCACTGCACAATGCCCCAGTAGTGATGCACTGTAACATCTGAACAATCAAACATTCACAAAGGGCTGATGATATAACTGTGTCTATATGTAGTGCAGGCTAATTATTGTAAGCTATCTACGATGTGACAGATTATAACATTGGCTTTGATAAATAATAAACTATGCCTCTTGTAATGTACAAAGACAGGCTGTAGAAGGGTAGTTTATTTATCAGTATATTAGCTGCAACTGAACCTCCAGTGTGCATTCAACCACTATTAAAGTATTGATTTATTACTCTATTGTACCTTGGGGTAAAAAGAATGTCTCTGCAGACACTATAAGATGCAATTTCAGCAGATATAATGGGATATCCTTCTTCTCCTGGCATGGCTTTGTTCCACTTATCATTGTTTACAGACAGTATCTGAGCACTACATGTTCATGCTGACGGCCAGAATTACCAGCCCATGACAAATTGGGGTATTATTTGTTCACTATGATGATTGAATTAGAGTGAGCATCATTATTGTGATGGATCACAGGATCACAGGATCACAGTCAAGTGTGACTTCTGGAGAGCAGTGTGGCTGTTCTGTTCAACAGCCACAAAGTAGCATTGCTGGCTTTACTTTGGAGGATTAGAATTAAATATTGTTCAGAAAAATATATTCTGGAGTCAACATTTTCTTAACTTATTCTCTCTGCTCAGTGATCTGGTAATCTGTTTTAAGAGACATTTGTATGAAAATACTCATTGCAGAGTATATTGTTTATACCCCAACAAATGAAACCATTACTCTCAAGTACAGAAGATAAAGAGCAATCAGCAAGCAAAATGACCTCACGGAAAATGGTGTTGAGGATGTTGATTCTTCCTGCCTGCACTACAAACAGCGATTGGTTTACTGACCCGAGACAATGAGTTTGATTCAACATTTGGCAAATGTACGACACATCATTCTCATCATTTTATTTCTCTCCATCTGTCTGTGGAGGGTCAGGTGTTTCACAGCTGACAGCTCGAGGCAGGGTCAGCCATTGCTTGAAAAGACCACATTTCTGATAGCTGTCTGTCTTTCACCAACAGTAAAGGCAGTGACATTCTTGTTGTTTACTCTTCGTCTTTCTTCACAGCCGGTTCGGCAGGTGGTGGCTAGATCTGGCCATCTGTGTGAACTTTTCCTGCTTTACACGCAGATAATACTTTCTTAAAAGCTCTTTTCTTCTGCCACTGATAACCGTCCTTATGGTTAACCTCCTCATCCTCCACAGAACTTTCACTAAACTTTTAGGCATATCAAAGGTGACATAAGGTCATGCATCTACATGTCCTTGTAGAACACAAATAGCTCATTAAAACATGGGAAATTTGCTTTTTTAATGAATGCGCTGCAACACAAACAGCGCACCACTCTTGTGATAACAATTCTGTGGAAAAAGCCAATTTTAGGGTTAATGATCCCCGGCTCCACGAGTCCATGTCGATGTGTCTTTGAGCAAGACACTGAACCTTAATTAACTTAATTAGTGCTTCCGCAGGCTGTTCCTGCGGCATACGAATGGGTCTGAATGATTAGATAGTTCTGATGGCAGGTAGCACCTTGCATGGTAGCCCCTGCCATCAGTGTGTGAATGGGTGAATGATGACATGTAGTGTTAAAGCGCTTAGAGTGGTCGGAAGAGTAGAAAAGCACAAGTAGCCTGCAGTCTGTTTCCCATTTAAAGTGCCTCAAAGCAGTTGTCTCAACTGTTATGTGGGAATTAGTGTCTACTGAAGAAGGTGATGGAAATTAAAACCTAAGCTGCTCGTCTAAATACTGAACAAACATCTCATTATAACAGCAGAGGTGACTTTATCTTCTTTAAGTTTCTGTGGCTCCTTGCTGGGGAAATCAATCAACAGCCACCGATGCTGTGCTTCTCTGCTGTGATTCTTCTTCTTCTTCTTCTCTACACTGTGCTTCTCAGGGTGAAAGCAGAATCCATCATGTTCTGGCTTGGCACACTTTTAATCTGAAATGAGAAATTCAACTGTCTAGGAGCATACTGCAAGAAGGAATAGCCTCACCAGCCATCTGGTGACACCCATCAGGAGTCTGCTCTACTCCCACGTCTTTCTATCAACTCTGCATATCATCATTAAAAAATGAAATCATAAAAAAGCCATACTGATGTTATTTTTGCTGAAGATCCTCCTTACACATATATTAGTTTGTATTGTTGATAAATCAATTGTGGGATTGTATCCAACATGCCTGGTTCAGCTCACTTCAGCCTTCCTTAATTTATAAATTCAGATAGTTCATGTTGCAATTGAGTTCTCTGTAATCGTTCAGTTAAATGTGCAGCACTTCCGTACTCCTGTCCTTCCCTCACTCAGCCTCGTCACATCCCCCCTCTGTGTTAACAGATATTGTGCATACTCCTGCATTTGAAGGGATGCTATTTTAAGTACCCTCTATTTTCAGACTTGTTAATCGCATGTGTGAACTTGTTTTTTGCTGTTTTGGAATGGATGTTTGAGATTGAAGAGCGTGACCAGGCTCTCAGAATGTTTATGAGAAACATGACAATAATGTAACTGTTGAATTCGACTTTTACCTACAGTCAAGGAAACAAATCTCCTTTCAAGGAATCACACATCTATAAAACGTCCCACACTGTGTATACAAATAGATACACAACAGACATTGATACAGGATTGACATCTGAATGTTGTAAAGAATATATTAGCGGCAAACAAACAGATTGAGATATTCATGAATTTCAATGGACAGGTGATGCAGTTACCTGGGGATTAATGTCAGGTTTAGATTTTTCCATTGAGTGGGAAAACATAATATTGGTTATATAAGTAGGATAATCACCGAACACGACTCAGACACTGGACCCAACGTTGAGTTCTTTTAGTACTTAGGATCTCTTAAGTGATTTTGTCCCCTGCGTGCCAAGATGTGTCTTTGTAGATTTGACTGAAGTTTCTTAATGCCTTAAATTGTTCCAGGTTAGATGTAGACCTGAGGTCTACACTAAGTTAACTAAAGCGCACATCTCTAATGTAATCTTGTATTAAAAATCTAGCTCTGACGAATGTCTCCACCTCTTTATTCTCTTTGCTCCCTCTCACTGTCTGTTTCTGTGTCTATGTGTGCTGATAGAGCCCAACAAAGACATCCAGAAGCTGCTGAAGCTCTCCAGCTCAGGTGACCTATCCAAGGAGTTGTTTCACCGCCCAGCAGGGGAGGAGGAGGAAGGCAGCCTGTCAGGGCACACTGCCAGTCTGCTGCACATCACCGAAAAGAGACGTGAGTACCGGGGGAGGTGGGTAAAGAGAAGGCGATGTTAAGAAAGTCGAAGAGTGATGAATGTTCATCGTTTGCAATGTTACCGGCTAATTACGGGTGGAAAATGCTTCCAGCAAGATACCTGATCAATAGCAAGTGAATACAAGGAAGGAGATGAGGAATGTTGAATAAGGAGGGCAGAGGATACCCTGCTTCTGTTAAAGAGTCTTATTAGTGACAGTCAATCGACCTACAGTAACATATGTGACATATAAAACATGTACCGGTAACATTCTCTGATCTTTAAACCCAGTGAATGATTGCAGACTATTTTAGATGTTCCGGTGCCACATTCTGAAAGACCACTGCAGCTTAGCCTTGGATGAAAGGACTCACTGTTCATCAGTAGCGTACAGAGGCTTCTCTGTACGGGCCAGACTCAGAGCCCAGTGCACAGAGACAGACACACGGGTGAAAAGACAACCTTTATCTGCCTCACTAACCAAACACTTTTTCAGAGAAACAGCTCATCCAGAGGCTAATGTCCATGTCTCGATGATTTAACGTGACCCACTAACTGGCCGTGCCACCTGGCAGGTCAGTTTATAATCTGTGGCTATAAAGAGAAAGAAAGAAATGTTCCCATCCTGAGAAAACATGTAATCCAAATGATCACCCCCTTGTTATCGTAACCCCCTATAATTTAGAGATCAGGAATCACATTACAATGTACCTGCTCTTTAAATGTTATGGAGATCGTTAATTCAGGTTAATGTCCACAGAGCCACAATGCAGCTTCATCTTGACTGTCACAGAAACAAATCCCTGCCTGTGCTGCAGTTTTATCTCCAGTAAGGGGGACCACGGTTGCTCCTGAGTTGTCTGCAATATTTATTTTTAGGCCCAGAGCAAATAGCCTACGTTAAATAGACAAACATTTCAATATCCCAGAGAGAAGCAAGTTGTTAGTGGGTTAGTGGCGACTAAATCATTGAAAAACAACAAAAATGCAGGTACAATGGATGTACTAATCATGCATTAAAAAAACATATTAAAGTGCAGATACATTTTCCCTTTGTTATTGGGATTGGGTGGACAGATAAAAAAAGGTATCCGTGTGGTGACTGCTGTGCAGTGGTCTTAATTCCAAAAAATGTTTATCTGTTTGTATTGATCTTTAACAACAGAAACCAGGAGTCAAAGGGAAGAACTGGGAAATCTGGCATTCAAAGACTCTAGTGGAGTTTATTTTACAGCGTATGCTATAACATGCTGCGCAGATACAGCCCAGTAAACCATGCTTTATTCAGCAAACATTTTCAGCTGACGTGTTTTCATCGAGGCGACATGTTTCAATCTTGATGGACCTACGTAGCTGTGTGTGCGTTCTCAAAGTTACAAATTGCAGCTTACTTGCCTGTCTGTTGTTGATTAGCAAACGTAGCAAATGTAACATCAAATAACACAAGAAAAGTATGGACAAGTGCCCGTATGGTCAGTCACTGTGAGGAGAAAAACAATACACACTTGCAACACAATATATTTAATATATCTTTGTATTGCTGTTTAATATACTATCTCAATACCTTGGCTGGTTCTCAATCAAACGCCTTTAGTCCATCAAAGCCTCGTCATCATTACCAGCTGCTCAGGCTTGAATGATGACCTCAGAGCTCCGATGAACCAGTAGAGAAGGAAGGGGATCACACAGCTCTGCTCCCTTCTGCCAAAAGTGAACTCCTCCCTTTACCCATCCTCTCTGTTCTTTGTTCCTTCAGTTGAACCAATCTGAAGCTACTTTTCTACTTGAAAAGAGAAAGAATGTGAAAGGAAACCCTTTTATAGAACATCAAATTGACAGCGTGCAAACAATTATTTGTGCCCAGTTTACTTTTCAGTAAATTAAAGGAACCTTTATTTCACATGAACTTCAAAGTCATGAATGCTGAGCGTGAGATTAAGGGCATGCTAAAAACAATAAGAATATGTTAGGAAGGAGTACGGATTAGAAGACACAAATTTGACTTTACATGCCACCAGGCTGTATGCTTGCTGTAAGAAGAGGCAGTGGCCTTCTTTTACATCATCCATCTGCTTCAGGCACAATGTCCTTTTTTAATCTCAGCGTGAAACCTCTATTGTCAGTCCCCCTCACTGGCGTCTTAACGCTCGCCTGATTGGCTTTTGAGATGGAGGCAGTGTTTTCAGTGCGTCTGCCTTGGAGAGAAAACACACTGATCAATTATTCAAGGAGAAAGGGTGTGGGAGAGGAGAAAAGGGATGGGGAAGGGCTGGTTAAAAAACAAGCGCAGCAGAATGGGAATAACCTTGTAGCCCATTGAAAATAATGGCAGTAAATAATGCAGGGGGTGACTAAAAGTATGCTGTTTTCTGTCCCGGCCTCATAGAACCACTGAGTAGTGTGTCCTCTCTGGAGGTGCACTTTGACCTCCTGGATCTGACTGAGCTGACTGACATGTCCGACCAGGAACTGACTGAAGTTTTTGCTGACTCTGATGAGGAGAACCACAACGAGTCCCCAGCAGGTAAGGTCTGCTAACAGGGAATTACAACAAACAGGAGCCTCTTCATGCCCAGATTTGTATTTATGCAAATGCACGAAAGTGATTTCGAAACAAATCCCTGTAGATTTTTTCTTTTGCTCTCTAGCTTTATACTTAAAAAGCTTGGTTGTGTCAGTGTGTTACTTGTATCATGTATCATTTGATTGGTTAGGGAGGCACTTCCTCAAATTAAATCCCATCCCTGCAGTCAACTCAACTCAGTGACTTTAGGGATGAAGATGCCTGCAAAAATAAACATAAAACATTACTTCTGAATGTGGTATTACTCAGTGACCTGGGAAAAGGAGAGTTTCACATCATTATTGCCTAGCAGGGTCCTAAAAGGGCCTGCTGAGCCATAATGCTTTGATATGCCATGTAACTCCCTTCAGGGACTCATCAAAGAAATATGTCACAGTGTCTGGAATAAATGCCCTTAACAGGTTAAACTTCCATTTTGAAATTGCCTCACGCTGTTTGATTCTCATGAGAAACAGTTTTAATTTGATTCTACCAAATTGGCACTTGGAGTCTCAACAAAACAGGAAAGCAGGAATGTAGAAAACGATGAACCGCCTGCACAAACCGACAGCAGCTTCTGTACAGGCGAAAGGCGAGCACGTCTTTCTCCCAATACGCACGAGGATGCACAACATCTTTGCCATGTTTTATTTATGACCTGTGAGCCTCATCACGCATGCGGACAGTGAACTCTCTCCTCCTGCGACGCTCCTGCCGTTCAGTATGCACACAGGATTTCATGCCAGCTCAAGATTAAGAGGTCCACCGCAACAGTTTCGACAATGCCTTACAAATAGTGTATGGCCTGTGCATGGATTGTGCTCGTCGCAATGTTTAAAACATCATATTTTTCTTGATAAAAATGTCGGGCTTTCAATTATGATACTGTCACTAACTAGGTGTGTCACCAATTCTCGTGCTTTGGCTGAGAATATGCAATAGGTTCAAATATATATTCACCATTCTGATGACAGTGACTTCAAGAGGACCTAATGGTCCACTGAAACACTGTGCTGGATGTCATACTTATTTCTCACTCTTGTGGAGAAACAGTCATCTTAAACCTTGTTCTTTGTTTCTCAGTAAAAACCTTGTGCATTGTTGAATTTAGAGTACTCTCAAGTAAAATGCTTTACCACAACTTAAAACAATGTTTCAGTTTATTATATTCACTGACAGGATTCTTAATTCAGTCTCACCCAGTTTATTTCTCACTCCTGCTTGTGTTAAGACAACTGTATTGTAAGACAGCTATGTGGTTGTCTTGATCGTCATCTGCAGTTACTATACCAGCTGAGCTCCACTGGATACTCCACTGTGTTCGCTAGCTTGTCGCTAACTGTGTCTGTCTGCTGTTTGCTGCTGAGCAGGTAGTGTACAGCATGACTTGGCAGCACCGAAGTCCGTTCATTTGTGAAATTCTTAAATGATACACTTGCAGGCGAGTTACTTGTCTGAGGTGCAATAGAATAATCACATATAATCAGTCTTCCTGTTGAAAAAAACATGACATAACTAAGCTCCTTATTATTCCTAGCTCCTATATTAATCAGGGGATTTATAATGTTGTTTCATTTATGAATTGATGAATCCATACACAAAGGGGTCGACACAGTAAATCCAAGAGTAACTAGATTCAGTTTTTTTTCAAATTTGATGCATCATTAGATAACACATTCTGCCACGATTTGATTAAACTTTAGTTCAGTTTGATTAATAAAGATGGCTCCAAAATGTTTTGCAGCTTCTCAAATACAAATTAAAAAATATAAAAGATGTACCCCAATGCATCTCGAAGAATTGTACTGGAAAAACGTGAGCCATAAACATCTGTAACATCTGTAAATTACACTAATATCCGACATACTTATTGAACTCTTTTAACCCATGTTCCCACAGCTGAGCAGACTAAACATTTTTAGCATTTCCATCCTTCTCAGCTGTGCTTTCCAACACCACCACACCAAGATCCCTCAGGCTCTTCTTAATCGCAGGCCACAGCTGCTTTTCAGTAGCCAGTTGCAGGAGATGCAACAGCCAAGAGGCTTTAAGTCCAAGGCCTCACATCCGCTCCCCTGCTAATCAAGATGAAGTCCTGCTGTCAGGAGACGTACAGCTGTTATTATGTCAAATGATTTCATTTCCACAGCCTCAGATCTGTGAGAAAAACAAAATCTCAACAATGATTGAATGTTTCCACCCTCAGAATGACATATTCAGATGATCTGTCTTTATTGTTGATAAATGCAAGTGACAACCTCACAATAAGCAGGGTGTGTCATTCACTCTTGTATTGTTACCTCTATAAACTGAATACAAATAGATCAGCCATCTGAGAACAGGTATCAACATTTCTTCCTCCTAGACCTAGAACATCTTTGACCTTTTGACGTGAGATGTATCATTTCGTGCAGTGCTGCTCTCTCTTTATTCTACCTGCTACTTGTCTCACACTCACCACAAACACAGTCCTCCTCTCCTTCACCCTCTGTCTTGCACCTTTATCTTTCATTTCCAATCTCTTTCTCCATGTCTGCCTCAGATACGGCTTTAACAGAGGAATGATAAAAATCCCAAATGCAGCCACCAAGATTGCTGTAGAGAGTTTTCAGACGGATACTGTGTTCATTGTGTTCATTGTGGGAGATAGATTGATTTGATTTATTTGTGTCAGAGGTTGTGTTGCAAAAGTGGTAATATTGAGCTGTGCTCTGTGAGCATTATTCTCGACCATAGGCATAGCTTTGGCCTCTTGTTCTTGGTCATTGGAGCAGTAACAGGGTTTTAACTGATGACGTTGCAGACTGCCGAAACAGGTGTTTCCAATCTGCTGTCAAACACCTGCAGTAATGTCATTGCTCTGGTTGCAGCCAGATGTGATGCCTGTTGTAACATGTTGCTGCCCATTGAGAGGCAGTGAAGCAGCAGCTTTCTGTCTTGGGTCATTCAGCGGTTATATACCCATTTATCCTTTAGGACTACAACAAGACCGCTTTTTATAGACACTCTATAAAGGTTTTTTGAATATGAAAGGTCAGATTCGAGCTCAACTCACGACCTTCAGGGCCGCTTCAGGCTGTTAAGGACATTACAGATTGTTATCTTTGAAAAGTACTTGTCCCAGTTCCCAAACAGTGATTGTGCTGTGCTAGAAATAGTATGCAAAGAAATATAAAACAAGTGTTGTTTCCCTTAAATCGGTTCAATGAGAAGTGGATTGTCACCCACTGCGCATGTGCACATGTACACAAATGTTGTTTTCCCTGTTTTTCCTTTCTCTGGGAGAGGCTAGTGTCTCAGAAACATTAGGTTATGCAGCAACATGCTGACTGAAGAATCCAATGGCTGCTAGCCAGCAGCACAGAAGGAATACGGTGCAGTACCCCATAGCGCAGGTTCTCTGTGCATGTGACTGCACGAGAGCGGGAGAGAATAAAGGAAACATCTTTGTATGTTGTGGGGAAGTATCGAATTACTTTACCTCTCAGGTGGGCAAACATCCCTTTGTGTGTGTTCAATTATTTTCATGTATGAATGAATTCATGTTCATCAGTCTTTTCATTAGATGTCAGGGCAAACGCAGGTCAGTATAATTCTGAATGCACATAAGGAATGGAAAATCCAGACACATCGCAGACACACATATAAACATCAACCAGTCAATCAGCAGGTGTCTATAGCGCTTGCTGCAGCAGACTCCTTCATGCTGCTGAGGAGGTTGTTGTCCCCACTTTCTCATTAGCATCCTAGACGCCATCAATCTTTTGAGATCAATACCTCTTGTGTACCTCCCCCTTTCTCTCTCTCTTGCTTTGCGTATCTCAGTCTGTAATGTGTGTGAGGATATGGATGTGGCTTTGGGGAGAGATATAAACCAGGTGCTTAGTATGACCTTCACTTCAGAGATCCAGCATTAGACTGGTACAGGCAGTACAGGCAGAGCCCATCTCCAGCTCTCCATCAGTCTTTACCTTTCTTGCCTTTTTGTCCTCCTGACAGGTTGGACATCACCACCAAGTGGTACAAAGATGCAATGACAACGAAGCTGAAAACAAATCCATGGCAAATATTTAAGAAATAGCTCAAGAAACAGTTGGTATGAAGTGGCCGAGTTGTTGTGAGTTGTAGCAGAGAGATTATATTTATTTACTGATTTATACAAACAGAAAGCAGTGATTTGTGTGATGAATGCTCTTGCAGATCAGTTTCTTAGCCCGTCTAAGCTGGTCATCATCTCACTTTCACATGTAAGAATCCTTAAAAATGTAATCAGTGTGATCCCGGTAATCTTGAATGAACAACAATCTATATATATATATATATATATATATATGTGTGTGTGAGTGTAGGCTTGCTATAGGCTAAAGGCCTGGCTGGGAGGAAAGCAAGCAGCAAGTGTATCTAGCAAGGTTTCTGTTACATTTAAACAGTTGAGCTCTGGAAATAGTTCTAAATATGCTTTTATCAGGTGTAGAGCTACCGGTATGTATAGTGACACCAATAAACATTGAAACAGTTGTATGTTCAAGTTGTGTGTAGCACGACAGGGTTGCATAGTGATTCCCTTTTGTCTATTTCCATATTTGTATCTGCCAAGACTCTGCATTTCTGTCAGTAACAAGTCATTGTGTGTTCCCAGGTTCCCACCAGCCTATGCTGCCCAGAGGCGGGTACATGCGCTCCCCCTCGTGGACACGCTACAGCAAAGTTGAGCCCCCGCGAGAGCGAAAGCACCACAGCGACTCGGACACTGCAGAGCCCTTAATGAAGCTGGAGAGGCCGAAGCAGATGTGATATCTGATGTGAAACAGGCTGACTGCAGAGAGATAAAACCCAGAGCCAGACAGAGAAGAGGCCCCCATCTGCTACTGTGCACTCACATGACCATGCCGCTGACGAGTTCAGGTTGAACTCTGGACAACTAGGTCTGTACTCTAACTAAAGATGTTGAGATGTGCAATACACACTCTCTCCTCCTCTTTATCTCTATCTCTTTCTCTCTCACACACAAACACACAATCATTGTGTTTTTCATCCAAGGAGAGCTTAATGCACTCTGGGCTGCCAAATGATTTTAAGCTTGGTTGTGAATGACAGACAGGGTATGGGGTCGGCAGAATGAGATCACCTCCATCCTTACGGCCTCTCAGGGTGGGAAATAGCTTGGACGGAGGACATGATTGCTAAATTGTGGCCACAGCTTGTGGCCAGACCTTCCATGTTGGACTCGCATTGAATTACCAGGATATGATTTGAAACATCAATCAACAGAGCTGTTGAGAATAAAATATCCCACTGAGGCTATTACTTCATGTGTTGGCTTGAAAATGTGGCAGGTTTTTTTTTCTGTTGCCTGCAATAATGGTAACTTGATCAGTGGAAGTGGATGTCAGTGAGGCCATGCTCTTTATACCCATCATACTTTCTCCATCTTAATGAAGAATGTGTGTTGTTATTATAATTGCCTAAACTTCTCTCACTGAATTGTATTTACAGTGCCTGTCCCCTCCCAGAATTATTGGCATTTGGTGCAGATGACACAAAAGGTAAACAGACCAAGTAGCAAGCTATATGCAATACACTTTTCCATGATCAAACACTTTGTTTCGATCATTTTTTTCTGATTTCTTTATCCTTTTTAAAAACGATGGTTTTGAGTTGCTGCTGCTAAAGTAATTGAAGTTTGTCATTCAAAGGTGGTAGACGCATTTACTCGATTGGTGACAATTGAAGCAGTTAGAAATGAAGGAAGAATCGCATTGTGGTCAGGTTGAGTTCAGTAAGCTTTGCATGAATGCCAAAAACCCAACAAAGTGCCAACTGTTTTGTAATCATCTTTGAAAAGATTTGTTCAACTCACGATGCAATATTTCACATCTTTCTAAGGTTATAGCTGATTACTTGATTTATTTATCTCACGTTCAGCTTGTCTATACCAGGGGTGCCAATAATTCTGAATGTTGTGACACGATGGATCAAAAGTGACACTGGGATGATAGAAGAAGAAATAAAAGTCTTGAAAAAGTGTATTTTATCGTGAAATTCATAAACTACCTGTTTGGAAATGCAGCCCCATTCTGTACTGCATGGCGAGCACTCAACATATTCATTTACATTGTTCAAAAATGTGGTCTTCCTTGTGTAAAATTTGTTGGTACAGTTTAAAAATTGTCTGAGTGGGATGAGTAAAGCTGATGAAATTACTTTGGATTTGTAGTTTGACATTCATTTTGTGTCTCCTGTAGGTGCTGTTTTCATGTCAGTGTCAATTAAAACAAAGTCTAAAAAGTGCCCTCCAGAAGAGAAAGCACATTGGTTGCTCAACTTCTGAGTAACATACGAAATGTCCTGAAAATATTTTTAACATATACACATACTTTTGCATATCACTTTTTTTTTTTTGAACTGTATGAACAGTATATTAACCAGGTTAATTAATCAGTGTAATACAACAATTGCTTAGATCTCAGGCTAAATACTTTTTTGCATAAGATTGTAGAACGTCTTATTTTACAGCACCACACATGCAGGACACACACTGATGTTGGAACAAAACTATTGTAAAAACCGTTCCAATAGAATGCTGACATTTTTAGAAATGACATCTCAAAAGAGAAAAGAGGAGGCTGATAAAGAAACTAAATAGAATATACTGGGAATAAGAAGAGAAACCCGCGGTGTATAAAAGCTGTTTAATATTGGTGAAAGCAACAAAAGCCTCAGACACTTCATTTGTCGTCACATCTCAATGAAAAATCAATAATACTCACTGACATGTTAAAATATATATCAAGCAAGTACAAGAGTAGTGCATTGTCGAGCAGGCACAATTCACACAATACATTGTATTTACACCGATATACAACCAGCTCGCTCATCAATGTTCCGGAGTCAAGCTGGTCGGTTTAACCAGCTATTGGGAAAAAAAAGGCTCACACTGCGAGGCATTTACTTCAAGTGTTATGTGTTGTTATAAACCTGGTAACTCAGCTCAGGAGCTTGAGAATGCTACATGAATGGTTATCGAGCTTAGCTTGGATGCCTCACAATTAGGGAACACATTCAAACACGAGCCACAGCTGGCAGAATGGTGATTTCCTGAGTAACGGCAAATTGTTGCCATGTTAATAAAAGCTGGACGAGGGCGTCAAGGTTAGGTCAGCCAGTCCATCAATGGAAAAGCCAGTTCATGCTCTTTACTTTCAGCCCTTACTCATTTGTGTTATCCACATGAACTGCAGTAAAACACAGAAAGCATCAGACTGAATGTAATTTCATATGATTAACAATAAAAGCATAACCAAACTGTAGTTTCAATATTGTGATCAATAAATTGCACAAAAGATTAATGTAATTTTAAGAGGTAGTTAAGAATACAGAGATTCAGAGGTAGTGTGAGTGAGTGAAGATTTTGTCGTGTGCCATTTTGTCAGTTTATATTTAAATCTTACTCAGCTCAGTTGTTCCCAGTTCTTAAGTAACCATCAAATCAAGTGATGGATGACTGCATCAATGTTGACTCTTGTAACTATGGGACACCGAGGAAACGACAATGACCTGCAGTACATCTGATCCAATTGCATTTGTAATATCAGTCATGTGTGCACAAAGCAAATGTATAAACACTTGAGCTCTAACATCTACCTTTACTGATACAGGTTGAAGTCTGCAGGAAGACTATAACGGTGATGAAAATGTATTTGAATGTCGTTTTTTGGAATTCGCTCCCAGAGTATACAATCTACAACATGAACAATTGCATTATCTGGGCCATGTAAGACCTGTGCAAAACAACTTCATCCCTCCCTTTGCCGCTGTCCATGAGATGAACAAGGAATGTCTTTCAGAGACCAGATGCTGCTGAACTATATTCAACTCAATACGGTGGCATATTTGCCTTGAGGCTGTCTCAAGGCAAATCAGCTGTAAAGTTGCTGCATCATACGGGTCAGTGTTCTGCTCTTTATCTTTCCTTCTCTATATCCTTGTCACCAGTGGTAATAGTTCTCACCTTCTCCACCATTTCTTTCTTGTCGGTAACAAGCTGAAGTGTTCGTTGGAAGGCAGAATCGATAAGCAGGCGGACCTCCTGGTCTAAAAGCTGGGCTGTAGGTTCACTGAAGGGCTTCTCAGTTGCAAAATCGCCTTGCTGAGGCAGGTCAAAGGATATCTGACCCACCGCCTCGCTCATTCCAAACTGTACAACCTAACATATGAGGAGAAATGAGCCTTGTTAATCAAAAGACACAGAAGATGCTTCTCATGTGCCTTTGGTTACAACATCTTCTAATTGTGCACCTGCAGAAATAGCCTGGGCAGTAAATATAACTGTTACTGTAGCAGTTTGTCTGCATGAAGCTACTTGTTTGCAGAGCTCAACATAAATAATATTAGCATGCAGTGACACAGGACCTGCTGTTTCACATGGTCTGTGATTGACCCGTCACTACGATTTTGAAACCAAATTAAAATACAGAGCAAAAAACATATCTATTTTAAGCGTTTATACGAGTCACTGCCACATTTTAAACAACTTCTATTCCAGCATATGAGAGTGTATGACACAACGCTGACTCCCAATTGCATAAAATGTAATTACAAGGTACATTTAGAATTTAGAATCATGCACAGTCTGTCAAACAGCTGCTCCTGAGTGAACAGGTACTGTTCCTTCGGCAGATACCGTGCATAACCCAAACCTTTCCCTCTGGGATCAATTGACACCTGAGGGAGTACATTATAATGAATGTAATTATCGATATAATTGTAACGTAAAACCAAGACTATGCAAGGGCTGCAGAGGAATTCAGATAGTCAAGCAGCAGGGCCAGAGACAGGAGGAAGGAGATGGTGTGACTACCTTAGGAAGCGGGTCTGCATGTTCAAGGAATCAGCCCGCTACAGCATGTCCGGCCTCATGATACGCCACGGTAGTTTTCTCTGGAAGCTGCAGTACCTGAGTCTTTTTCTCCAGACCTGAGAGCAAGGAGGATGTCATGTACACCATGTATATCTCAAATTAAAGCAAAACGTCCACATTGATGGCTCAATATAAATTATGAATCAATATAACCTTACATTACGTAATTGATCATAACACCAAAATGTATTGAAATTGCTTTTACTACTAACGAACTAACTTGATGCAGGTGTACAACCCATATCCAATTGCCATTCTAAATACTGTCATAATATATATAATAATATATATAAATATATAATATAATATATAATATATATACATATAATAATATTATTTATGTGACTTTAACAATATGCTGTCTCTAAAATAAATGTACATTTATAAAACACAGTTTGAAAGACAATGTTCAGAGTTGAAGTGCAGCTCATTACCTTCTATTTCCATAGAGAAGCAGAAAGTCAACTGAAGAAAGTCAGCAAAGTGTAAGATACCAGCCAGAGAACCTCAATTACATCTTTTGTTGAAGCAAAGACCATTAAAAAAAACATCCTTTTCCAAAACGTCACTACTGTTCGAGTCCAAGTAAAGCACACAAGCAGTTTTATTTATATTCAATAACTTACATATCTCTTAACATTTGCTTAAAATTGCTTCTCAAAAGTCAATACAACTGAAAGAATGAATGAATGAAAAAGACGAACATGCATTGGCTTAACGCGCACCAGTCACAGAGGCACACCCCTACAAAGAAAGCATGATCGAACTGAAGAACTCGACTTCTACAATAAACAATAACAGAATCAACAGACATATCGTGAGAGTAAACAACTGAGGAATGATGCACAAACAGTGCAGCCGTTTCTTTGTTTACAGGTTTGGGGGGTCTGCAGCCTGCAGAACACCGCGTTCCCCACGACAAAGCTCAAGTAAAGTCACACAGGACTCCTGAAACCCGCTCTCATACAAGACATGGTGAGCAGCTGTTGCAAAACAACTCATTTGCACGCATCTATTTTGAGAGTAGCGACTTTAGTAAAAAAAGACAATGTCACCGTACCAACGCAAGTGCGCCGCCGTTGCAAAGAGAAGCTGAAATAGTGGATAATTCTCGGCTCCACGTCCGAACCGCCCGGACTCGGTTCCGAAACTGACCGACACTCACAGAGAGAAGCCCCATCGTCCGACCTGCACCGTCTCTGGGCTTCACTGGAGTGATTGACGAGCGAGAAGTACCGTACACACTGATCCCGCGAGATTTCGGTGAGAATATAGCAGTATGTGGTCATGTCAGATGTGGGACATACATTTTATATCTTGTTTTAAGCTTAATCAACAGCTCTGTGGCCTATGTTTGTTTTTCTTTTTCTTTACTAGGTTTATACTGCACTCATTATGCAGAAAACTCATGCATACAGATGTATGCATCAATCTGCGACCATAATTCCTGTTTATGATGGTGCTATAGCTTTTTTACTACACATACATCTTGTATTTTGAATTCTATCATGAATGGATTTGAATGTGGTTTCAACAAGACATACTGTCCTTTGCATAATTATTGGTGGAAATCCAAGTCCTCGACCACTCTTCATGTAGGCAACCAAATGATTTTCTAGTGGAGCCAAAGTAAACAAACACTGCTTTATTGCTGTACTCTACGTTTGTTTTCTAATCTAATCTAGGCCAATCTGTACAAAGCCTCTGTTGAACTAAAGATTTTTTTTTTTTTTAAATCAGTATATTGATTCATGTTGTCATCCAGTTTTTCACATTACAGATTACAGCAGACTTCACACTTTTTCAGAAGGGAGTATTGGACCCCATTAACACAATACAAATTTGAAGTTGCACAAGTACCACGCGGTAACAGCGTCACCCTCATCCCCTCCACCAGTTGGTGGGTGTTATGAAAGAAGATGTGCTTACATCTTTGGCTGTTTGCGGTGAATAAACAAACGAGTCAGCGGTAAAATTTACTTGAATGATGCGAGGCAAAATGTAAAGATTATTGGGAGAAGGAATATGGCGTTTTATATTAAAAACCATAAATATGTCATCACATGTTATGATGTAACAAATGGTAAGACAGTATCTCATAAAATGCCAAAGTATAATTTGTTATTAAAAAAATAATTAAAATGTCATCGTATAGTACGTCATGAAAACATAATGTGGTATGTTATAAAACATCATAAATCTGTCATAACATATTCATAACTCATTCAGCCGTGTGTGTGTGATTATTTTCGCCTTGTTCCAGTCGCGATGAAAGCAGTTGAAAGAGCGATTAACTACTTCTTGATATACATGAAGCATGTGCCTTAGTGATACTACAATTTGACTTTTTATTCATAATTATGACATTTTTATGACACTTTCTTGGCTCAGTCAAGACAAGGGACGTCGCGGTGACAGTGTATGTGCATGACCAAACATTTATTGTTATCATTTTGAAGCTGTGCAAATGGGACCAATTATGTCATAACTCATCCATGAACAAACACTGCAGTTCTAATATATTTAATAACTGTATTCATGCACTACTCCACATTTTACAACAGGGCATGGCTTTTGCCAACACCATGCATGTACCTCAGTTTGAAAAACAAAATACAGTACATCATGCTGAAAGATAAGGCAGACAAAACTCATGAGCTTAAAATAAATACTTCAAGTCAACATTTACACATTACCAAAGGTGTCACTTAACACCTTTGTCATTTCTGGACAACATGTGCTTTACATTAAGAATGAAATCATTAACATGATGCTAAGTGGATTAAGACGTTTGGATAACAGCTGTATGTAACCTGACTATCTTAGGCACGCAATGCTCATGAGTATGCACATCTATTTGCTCCACACTGCACCAAACTGAACCAGATCAAACTGTCTAAAAGGAGTTCACAGTTTTGAATTAAAGGAACGCACATTTGCCTTCAATATTCTTTTTCAGTGAAACAATTCTCCTTACAAGAATATGTACTGGTGATGCATGCTTTGCTTATATTTCTGTTGCCAATACGACGTATTTATATTTCAAATAATGGTTTTAATGATTGTATAGATACCCTCTGTCTTGTCAAAAAACTTACAAGCAATATCATTTTTCTTCCTTGATCCAGGTTGACGAATTGACAGCAAACAAACTCAAAGTAGGTTTATGCTGACAAGAAATATTGCTGTAAAATATGGAAATATTTCCTCAAGACCAAACAGATGAGCTGAATTATGACTGACATTAAAATAGTGTCTAACAAGTGTGGACTGCTTCAGGAGCAGTACTTGTGAGAGCACCAGAGTTGGGATTGATGATGGATTATGAGTAAACATCAAAGTCTAACGTATGTATTTGATTCCTTATTGTAAACTAGTTAAACGCTGCATTTCTTACTGCCTGATACTAAATGAAATGGCCTCTTAAACTGATGCTTGGAAATGACGGCTCAGTGCACTTAACTTTCAAAAGCATGTTCACAAGATGTTGTTATTGAAATAAAAACTGGAAGCTGAAAGGCAATTTTAGTCTTTGGAATCTGGAGTCATTGAAAGTCGAAACTATTCTTTCTATATGGCAACCTTAAAGTTAAGTAGGATTGGCAGTGTAGGTTAATGCAGTCAAGGTTTAATATACGACAACTCCAGCATGCATACCCGCCGTCTGATGAGGTGACTTTTCTCTAGAGGGCTTTTATTTTGTCGTTTAAACACGCAGACACACACACACTAATGCGACTCACTCACACAAACACACGTACACAGTGTGCAACACATCCAATTTCAGGATGAATTAAAAAGTTGGGTAAAAAAATTATATAATTTATATATTAATTTCCAGATGGGTTCATAAGTAGCCTGCTTCATTATATGGCGCACATGAAGTTACAGACACTACAGTATATAAACATATGCACAAAACACAACCAAGGACAAAAACTAAAAGCTCGTCTTTTGTTAGACTTCCTTGTTCGAGGAGAGCACAACATGAGGCAAAGTTCAACCGTCCAGTCGCTTCAGGTGGTCCTCTCCAGACTTATGCAACTCTCACAACTGGCTCCTCGTCCTGCTTGCGTTCAGTCATTCGTGCACATCGCGGACAAGTCGTAGAGTTATCATAGTAACAATCTCTAAAGAGGCACAAAAATAGGTTACATGAATGGTGTCCATTTGAGTAATGTGTTGTTTTTCATTTTAAAAGGGACAGTTCAGTGTTTGTAATTGTACCATTTTGCTATCGACAGTATGCTGAGTGGGACAAACATGTCTTTCTTATTTCTTTGTTTGCAGTTTGAAGGTGTGTTAACTGGTGATCTTAGACTAGACTACACCATGTACCATTGTTTGCCGTATTTTTCAGTCTGATACGTTGGTGGCGACTAACCTGTGGAAGACAGCAGAGCAGTCGTAGCAGACTGAGGTATGACTGTCAAAAGGGAACAGGATGTCTCCTTCCTTACACAGCTCACACACAAATCCTTTGGCCTGACAACGCTACACACACACACACACACACACACACACACACACACACACACACACACACAAGATTATGTTATGTGTGGTACATGCACAGGAAACAAGCGTACTAACAAAGAGAAGTCAACAGTATTGTTCTTTGTGCTGTGTGCAAGAGCTCACCTCACAGTCTAGTTTGATGTGCTTAGCAAATGTGGTGTGGATCTCAGTGAGGGAACAGCTGAGTCTGCCACTGGAGATGTCAATCAAATCCTGTAGCGAGTACATGTCGTCGTTCTCCACAAAGTGCTGTCGCTCTTGAAGCTGGGGAACACAAATACAAAAAATAAAAATGTTGGTCTGTTGGAAGGCCTTCTTAACAATTTGGCAAATATGAACGCTCGCTAGTGAGACTGTTTTCAAAGCAGATGAAGACCTTCTTGAGTCGTTTTCAGGTTCTACTGACGGTGTACTGCATGTTAACGTTACCTGTTTTATCTATTATTATTATTTTTCAACTAAAGAGTGAAGCTGCTAATTCATCAGTATTGTACCTGCCAATGCGTGCTTGTAGCTAATGTGCATTATTGTTTGTTTATCACTGAACTGGAGAGGATGCTTCTGTTAACTTGCACAGTTTGAGGATTGTACATTTTATTTCAGCAATTAAAAATGAGTGATGAGCAACTTACTCCTTGATGAGAGCTACTACATCTAAGAGCTTTGACATTCATGCAGCATTTATTTGTGTTTATTTCAGAAACTACTATCAATATGTGCAGCTGATGACGGCTTATAATTAAAGTTGCTGTCTTACAAAGTGAAGAAGTTGAACTCCACCTGGTGACTTAGTGCTCTCTGATACGAGTCCCGTGTTGGCCAACACACATCATCCATCCTTTCATCCAGCTTTAAAATCCCAACACAAATTCTAAAAAGTATTTTAGCTGATACTGAACTTGTACCAAGAACAGTCAAGTAAAGTTGACAGTGTTTGTAGAGACTAGTATCACATATATTGTCAACATTTCACAACAGGAACCTTTCCCGATACAGCTCAAACTCTCAACTGTTACCACATGGTGGTGCTGTTGTAACATATTACTTATTGGTCACATTTAATGCCACTGAATATGACTGTTAACTCCACCATGCAAAGTCAAGTTAGTAAAAAGATGCCCACCTGTAGTAATAGCCGAGCCTCCATGGCCTCCTTACAGGTAATAAAATAGGGTTTCATCAACAGAATATCCTGACGGAGTTTCTGTAAAGAAAAAGCCCCCCCCCCACACACACACACACACACACTGCTGTCAGTCTCACTTGCTGCACAGAGATGCAGATCATTTACCATCTCATTGCCTGTGCTAGCCGCTTCAGCATAATAGCACCTGATGCAAAACGGTGACATTGTGCTAGATTGGGTTGTTGATGTAACAGTAACTATACTGAAGGTGTCATGGTTAAAGTATTTTAGAAGTGATTCTGGGCTAAAACTGACAACACAGCTGATAATTAGAGCCGTGGATTTCGTTTTATGTACACAGTGGTGTTAACTAGTGCTACCCACCCTGATCTCGACCAGTTCCTCCACAAAGTTGAATAGCAGCGGGTTGATTTCTTTTAGCTTCAGCACAGGTCGTGAGATCATCAGGGTCAGGTAGCGCATTGAGGAGCGACAAACCTGAAACAGAGAAACTGTCAGAACACGGACTCCCCCGACTCCCCTTGAGCAACTCTCTTGGACTTGAAAAAGCGCCTCTATGGCTGCAGAAGTCACAGTGAGACCGTTTTCAGAGGCAAATGAGGGATATTCTAACATATGTGGTGTATTTTTCTGTGGATGTTGAGGGGGTTACCTTGCGTGATTCAAACTCCCAGTTGTGGATGACACGGGCTGGGACGATGGCGGTGTCATTCCAGTGGCATGTGCTGCAGTAATACTGGCCTGTGTAGTCACACTGTCTGGCTTCAGTGGGCACGCCCCCTACAAGATTAATATGCCACCGAATACAATCAAACTACGACACGCAGAAAGCAGGATGTACTTTTACACATTTAAAATGCTTTGTGATTAAACATGTAGTATTTAAATATGTCAAAGAGAATAAAGATTTTCTAAAAATGATGTTCTGTTTTTGTCGCTCAGTAATTTCTATTTAGCAATTTGTCGATGGCTGTAAAGTGTAAAGTAACCTTATTTACAACTGTGTGCACACGCCTATCAAGCAAACTGAAGTTCAATTAGCCTACATGCTGCTGTTCCCATATTTCAACTTGCCAAACGTAAATCAACACACTCACTTAGTGAAATAGGTGTGCGACATTCTGCACAGCGGTAGTCTTGTCGGTCTAGTCCTATCTCAGGGCAGATGCTGAGCTCGTACGCCGACTGGTGGCTGACTTTTGACTTGACACAGGGCTTGGTGATCAAGTTCATACACTTACTATGGCAACGATAATAGCAACCTGAAACAAGAGAGGGATGATCACATGGCACGCAATGGCATTACCACGACACACAATGGGTTTGATAGGAAGGGCCGGTCGACGAATTGAAAGAGCTGTACAAAGATCCTCCCATTCAGGGAACATATCCTGAGAAAAGGAAATGGAAACTTAACAATATAAAATCAAAATCAAAAATCTTGTTCTACAAGAATTCTGATTATAAGGCCAGTCAAGTATGCACATGGAGCGCTGAAAGAACAAAAAATGATATTCAGACAGAGATCTTGCATGGAGGACTGAGTTTTCAAAAATCTGCGCTCTTAAAACTTCATATTCAATGCACAATGGGATGTTTTACAATTTGGGGTGTAAGATATCTCCACAGTGCTACATCACTGATGCTATGTCACTGATGCTATATCACTGATGCATTGTATAGCGTGTCTCACCTGTGCAGGTATACCAAGTCTGGATCAGGCCCCAGATGATAGCGCTACACTTGTCACAGATCTGTTTCACACTCTTGCTCTTTTCCTTGGTAAAGCGGTGCTCCAGTAGGATTCTCAGATTAGGCTCATCCTCCTCGGGGTCCTTTTGTTAATAAGGGACAAACCACAATTCAAAGATCACTAACGTAGCAGTAACACAGTTCATGTGCGGTTATATAAGATCATTTTAACAGCTAAATATTTCAGACGTTCACACCTCTTCCCAGACTATATTTTGTGTTTTATATTTTGTGTTTTGCCGAAAAGTATTGATGTACAAACTCAATAAAATGAATACAAATATGCACCTCATGCACACCCATTTGAAACATGAGGAGTTTTTGCAGGAAGTTGCAGATTTACACAAACTTGTTTACCATCCCATCAGTCTCCAAGCATGTCTGCAATGCTTGCTCTCATTTATCACACACGGGGTACTGGCTATAAAGGGATAGTGAAGAACCTCTCTGACAAGCATCCACTCTCAGCTACAGGCCAACAACAATATGATTTTAATTTCCACCCCAAAACTATTGCACCCAGAGATTATTCGATTATTCTTCAATCCCAAAATTCCATATTTTCCAAATGCACTTTAATGCAGCATTAGTTTCAGGTAATGCTTCGCCAAAAATACAGAAAAAAATCCCCGCTTTTCATAATTCATTTCCATCTGCAAACACGTCTACAGCTGTGCATTCCACTAAATTGAAAACAGGTGAAGTGAGATTGGTCAGTTATGAATGTCTTGAAGTTTTACTGATTGCCCCCCAGCTTCAACAACTACATTATCATGTTATCCACTTCTCTCTTCACTCCTTAGTTCCAACCTTAAGCTCCTGTAGTTTGAGACGAAGGTGGATGAGTTTCACCACAGTGTCCTTTTGTCTCTCAGAGTGCTCTGGCAGCTCCAAAATCAGCTTTTTACACTCCTCTATGGCCATTTTCAGCTGTTCAATGTCAGGAGCCACAAGCGAACCCTGAAACAGGAGAATAAGAGCAGAAGCATGGACATGAAATACAACAGGTTGTTCTGAATGCAAGCACTCTATGTTTAACAATATGAAAGTCATTTGGGAACAACGCTTTACTTACCATAGGCCTTGAGAAGTGGTCCTCAGCTAGACCCAGGTCCATGGTTCGGTCTGAACTGTGGGTTCTGGTCCCAGGGAACAGCTCAGGCCTTGCTTCTAAAGAGAAGGCAACATGGCATAAAGCACTGTTCTTCTTGTAAGCGTACACACTTCGGTGTGGTAAGTGCACTCAGTCATGCATGCTCATTTCCCACACGACTGTGGCCACTCACGACAATCCCTACACTCTGACTCACCACTCAAGAAGACGAGACGAAGTACAAAAGCTCTAAAGGGACGACTGAAGGAATCCCAAGTAGTCATCGTATCAGTTCTGATAATGTGTAACCAAGCCAGCTGACAAGACTGACTCCTACTGCGTCGTTAAAAGTGCAGATCAGCCAGAGGAATGAACCTTTGAAGTGCTGATCACTTTTGCCTCAAAGCTGTTTACAATCAGTCTGTGACGTGACCTTTTGTATTGTATGCTTTCAAATGAATTGAATCACATTCTTCTACTGCCGCCGCTGCTGCTACTATCAGCAGCATGACTGAGCGATGTGCATCGGTCACTGTAATACAGTAAGTGAAAGGATTATTTGTCCTCATGAGCAATTATTCACAAATATCTGCCAGTTTATACTTCCATAATACCTTTAAGTGATGAAAATATTACTCGCAGGGAGAAGCAGAAAGTGTTACTACATAGAGGTTGAGCTTGTGCTTTCTGATGCATGTGACCACATTAGCTGCTTAGAGCTGCATTCATAGATTTTATTGATTTGGCCACACGGGGCAGCAGAACAAGCTGAAACACAACAGCTGACTTATCGCCTTATGAAGTTGTTATGACAAACTTGTTGTCAAACTGATGCCTATTTACACGTCCAGCAGACACAGAGCGACATTACCATACATCTGGAGACAGGTTCCTATCCACACGACACATATAAGTCCTGTAATAATTATTCTTGCTCCGTTTTCATCTCCATCAACTCCTGAGAAAGACATCTGGCTCTGGAGCTGCTAAATGCTGCACTATAATGAGCAGCTAGTCCCTCACTTTCTCCACCGTTTGTTGCTAGACCGGGCCACATGGATTTATTAACTAGTGTAAAAGAAATACTCATAAGTGCAATTTAAAAAGAATGTGGGATTAGAGGCTAAATGTATACGTGAATATACAGCAAGATAACACAAAACAGGCAATAAGTGGGGACACTGAATTATGTGTATTGTACTAAGAGGACAACATCCCCTGTGCAGTTTAATGCAATCAAAATAACCTTAAAATGATAACAATACAGTGTTCTTCTTTTGTTCAATCTATGTATGAAATGTGTTGACACGGTGCGGTCATTGTCACGGCTGTCGTTTGTAGTGTTGCATTTGATTGTAAGCAGTTTTGCATCCCCACACTTCTATTAAGCTGAATCGAGGTTCACCTCCTGTGTACCACCGAGAGTTAGTCCGAGGAAAGATTCAAAGCTATAAACTAGCAACACAGGCCCAAACACAGAGTTTGATCCGCCTCCATCCTTACTTAATTTGAAATGTGATTTTGTTTATCTACATAAAAATATTAAAAAATGGAAAAGGGAGACAGCAATATTACGCAATATAAAGTCAACCCAAGTCTGTATATCAAGTAAAATCGATGCAAAGTTAACACTTAAGACACACTCTGATCATACCGACAAGATATCAACAGCGTATAATGACATCATTAAGTAGGATGACTCACATTTTGACAAAAAGAAAAAAAAATGAACTGAGGAATTTAAACATTACATGAAAGAAATTTGAAAAGGCCTTTGATTTGTAATCTTAAATGATACACAATAAACCACGCTAATCACATATTCTTACAAACAATCCATCTTACTGAAAAGGTGCAGACAAACTGCTGTTACCTGCATACACCTCGGAACAAAACATGTTGGGTGAATTCAGCCTCTCAGTGACAGACGGAGTAAAGACAATAAAGCTCAGTGTGTCAGGCTTGCCTGTCAAAATGATTGTAAGCAGACAAAAATGCCTTTTATTCCCAAACTCCAGAATACAGGAAGTGTTACTAAAGTGTTGCTTACACTTGCTTTTCGTTTCCTCTGTTTCAGTTATCGTATTTCCAACTTCCTTTTCCATAAGCTCAGAGTTACTCACAACAGTTCAGGGAGCTTTTTCTTTCTGTGTTAGGATTCATTCTGAACGAGATGAAAACTGTTTAACGTGTGTAAATATCTGAGAAATGATTAGCTAAAATCTGTTTCACGAGGGAGTCGCTGCACCATACAGTGATCCAAGTGTATTTGGCGCTGTAAGGGAAACAAACATATCTCTGCATGTGACATTTAGAAAAGCAGAAATCATGATATCAGAAAACACCTCCAACTGCAGCACCCGTATCCTCATGGCAGGCCGCAGGCCAGGGACATTTGATGCTTTTTTCACAACAATGGCTCAAAAAGATCCCCAACTAACTGGCCTCAGTCTACCAAACCAGAATACTGAAACAGATTCAACCAGTTTCGATATTCTGATAGGAGCTGGGAGACATTCACTTCTCATCCAAACTATTTTATCGCCTGCACTTATACACGTCAGCACATATTTTGTGGGATTTTCCATTGGAAAGTGAAACGGGTAACACAGAGTTGTGTTGTGCTTTAGTCCTCCTCGATGTATATTTTGGCATTTCGCTACAGTGAGATGTAGCATGTGACATATAAGGTCTGATAGCAGCTCTTAACCAGCTTTTCTTTATAAGGTCTTTGTCACAACTATATAAATAAATAAACCCATAAGGTGCAGAGAAGTGCAGTATGAGTTGCTGCAGTCACCAGAATGATCTTCGTTTCCTATTATCCATGTTTTCCCGCTTTCTATTTTTCTATTAGAGTATCGGAACTGTCCAATAAACGATGTCCATATGACTTCACGTTTACACCTCTTGGTTCATAAGAATTAAGTAGAGTGCATATTAAAAAATCTGAAGCTTAAAAACAATATTGTTTGTGTGAAAGTGACCTCAAAGCGAGGTCATATTCTAAACTCAAAGAACTTCACCGTGCAGTGGGGGGGTCTTGCCTCCTTGGGGACCATCTTCTTCCTCTCCACGATCAAAAGGATTGAGGCGGGTTTGGCGGAAAAGTGCAAGTTTCTCATCATACTCCATTTCATCGGCTACATCTGAAAAAGAGAAAATATATTACAGTCACACTGAGAGGTTGGTTAGTTTCTCTTGGCTTGTGCTTATGAATTGAAGTACGGAGGCAGAAAAATGGCAGCCTTATGCGTTTAAAAAAACCTTATGTTTCAAACCTTATGCGTTTGCATTGTTATTGTACAGTGTGTGATACTATACAGATCCTAATTGTGCCACTGCTAACCAGTAAACACGTCTTTTAATCTGGTTATAATTCAGACTTTCTCTTAAAACGTCGTAATCTTCTATGTCTCCGATGTCTTCATCAGAGTTACCTCGAACTATACAAAGCCACACTTCCGCCACGGAAGACAATTTACAACCATTTCAGGTGTTTCTGCCTTTGACTTATTTATGCTATAATTGGAAAACATACTGAACTGCTTTGTCAAGAGGTTTGGAAAGTGGCCCACACACAAAACATGGTCTGCTTTCAATGATCAACAAAGAATGGAGGCATCTTAAAGAGCTATGAATGGCACGTGGCCTGAAATAGATCTGAAGTGATGATAAGAAACCTCAAGATTCAAGTGAATACCTCACATGCAACCTTTTTCTGATTCTTTTTTCCTGCTCCTGGTTCCCAAAAGGATAGCAGGCTGTAAAGCTGGTTAGCAGGAAGTAGTTTCTAAATAACGATCCAAAAACAGACATTGAATTCACTATTTATACATTTTATTACCGATTATTGCTCGGTTAACTTTCATGGAGTCAAACATGTAAACACTGCAAAGCCTGAGAAACGTTATTAACACAGATTAAGGCTCACCTCACCGACTGTAACCAATCAGGGCTGTTGTTGTCAGTCAGACGCCCCAATAAAGCGGTGACGTTAATATGAATAATCACTGATAGTGATATGTTACCAATGTAAAAAGGGCACATTAACGTCAATGCACGAATGTCAGCTGACAGCTAACGTTAGCTAACTAACGTTAGCTTTAAAAAAACAAAACAATCATCTTCTGGACGCTAACGTTAGCTCGGTCTGGTCAGAAGCTTACCCTGTTGTCGACCATATTTATCATTAAGGACTCGGCAGCTGTAAAATATGTTTTATGGTCGACGCTTGCGGTATAGATGCACAGTTCTACCAATAGTTCAACCAGTGTTGTTTTGCTATCAGCAGCACCATACGGCTCAAAGCGTCAAGTCATCCATTGCGTTAAAAAAATAAGTCAATTTCCGGTTAGTATTTTCAAAATAAACTAATTTTTCTTCTTCTTTTCAGTTTATTGGTTTTATTATTATTATTATGAAACATACTTCATAAATAATTTATATTCTGGATGTTAAACCCATTCCATTCAAAAAATGTGAATAAAGCCCTTTTAACGTGAACTTGTTTGTCCCCTGTCTCTAACAGTCATGTGATGCTCCACTCCCTTCATAAAGCTATCACCCTGCCCTTCAGTCTTTCTCCTTCTACACTGAACTTCCTACACTCTACCAGCACACGTTCAACAGTTTCTTTACAGTTGCATATCTCACATTTATCCAACACTGTCTTTTTCATGGTGTATAAAATGTCATTAAGTCCTGTATGTTCTAACCTTAATATACAAAAAGTAACGTTTTCTTTTCTACATTTACTTCCATCACTTCTCACTCTGACTGACGTCTGAATTTTGTTATTTCTAAACTTATTGTCATTATTCCAAATGTCCTGCCAAAATGCCATTATTCTGTGCTGTATTACTGATTTTGCCTCTGACCTATAAACTCCTTCATATCTAACACAGTAATACAAAAAAACTAAGAATACTTTTGATAAATTGTCTGTATTTTATAAAAACATCAAATAAAGATACAATTCCTCAGCTTCTTAGTTGTTGTGTATAAAGCTACATTATCTTAAAAGTAATGTTTGATAAAGGGTGGCCAAAGCTTAAACCCCCTGGTTTGTGTGCCCCTCTGTCTGTGCGTCTCTTCATTTTCCTCACTCGCACCGAACTGATTTCTTGTGCAAAATGTCATTCTGCTTGCTGTGCTCAGACCATGACAACTAATCATATTTAGGGATCCTACATAATTGAACTCACTAAAAAAGAATACAGCATAAACAGATATTTATATTATCCTTTTTTTGGCTATAAACATCTGACTGAACAAATCAAGCCTGAGGGCTCACTCTGGGCAGCCCCGTATGAAGGCAGTGCAGCTAGTCCCCACAACATCTGATATCTGCTGATTGTAGGCCTATTACGAGATTGCACTGATGACAAAAATGGAAATGTCCTATCATACAATGAAGGGTATTCAGAAGTTATCACATTTTCGGCCCAGTGTATCAAGAAAGACAGATAATGTTCTGAGCATTATGCCAAACAAAGAGCGTAAATATAGTTGACCTATATTGAAAACTATCCTATAGTTTCTACAAATACCATTGTTGTTACATTTATGTAAGTACCTTTTTGACCATCTAAAATTGTCATGGTAAGGAAGCCTTTTAGTTCCCTCTGTAGGATAATTCCATGTCAAACTATGGAGCAAAATAACAAGTTTGACAGTGACACTGATTAGCTTCATTATGAAAGCGTGACCACATATTACTAGGAAAACGATAAGATTACTACATTGTTACAATTATAAAATTCCTACTTTAGATTTCTACTATATATTTAAAGACATAAGCTGTAAACTATGTATTCTTCTCATCTCATTCTCCGAGACTAACATGAAAGTATAGGATGTCCAAGACTGCATGTCCCTGACCTAAACAGTTTGTGAGATGGAACATATTCAGAATGTATGGTTTATGGAAATTCTTACATCAGCTTGTCATTTTGTCTGCCATGCTGCAACTTTAGTGTAAACATACTGCAAGGAGCACTTGAAATATACTGAAAATGTTATGCATTTATATTTGATCTACTGTATCTATAATTTAGATGTAAATAGAAGTGTGTGTGCAGAGTGTGACGACCCTCCTCCTCCTATCATACACTAGGTTCCCTGTGTGTTTCATTTGTTGCAGGTGCTGATCGGCGGCTCGTCTGCTGGATGAGCCATGTGCCGGTGTGGCTCTGCCTTAAAATACCCTCCAGTTGTCAGCCGGTCTCTCTGGGAGGAAGAGCCATGGTGGCACTGGCCTAACACAATTACATCTGTTTGTTTGACTACCATTTAACTTGGTTTACTGCTGTTAAAAATAAAATTGCTTCTTTTTTAGCAGCCAGCTTGTTGTCTCCCTTGTTTTGTCTCTGAGCCGGGCTGTGACAAGAGCCACAGTTAATGCCAACTATAAGAACCGAGGATTAACAGTATGAATGGCTTCATTGCCTCTCCTCTTACACTGGGTTTTAACAATGATGTTTTTGTATTAAGTCTGCAACATTTCAGTGGAATATGTGTAAACAACTTAAAGTAAACGAAGTTGTAAAGCATATATCATTTATATAATAATTTCATCCATATTAGGTTCAATGTGAAAATCTATTCATCAGCAGCTGAGAGTCTTCTGAGGTCAAAGACATGCTTTCTGGTCATAACCTTGAATCATCACAGCTCAAGGTGGAGATTCATCTTTGCTGTGAACAGAGCTGTCACAACCACAACCAACATGCTGCCTCCTGCAAACAATACAGTAATGCCCTTTGATCAATATCCCAACATAATTTACAATATGGTAAATGCAACAACATGCCCTGTAATATATAACTAAATATCAGATCCGATGATTTTGTAGCCTGATATGCATGCAATTAAATATCTGTCTATAATAAAACACTAACCAATCGCATGCTGAGTGGCATGTCACAGCTGTTGTCATTTTCAAAACACTCAAATTTAGCGTCCACTGACGTGCAGAGGAGAGAGAGAAAGCTGTGTGAACGGTAAACTCTTAAAATTCTTCCCACTGTAACTGAATAAACGAAGTTGGCACAGAAACCACATTATGCTGCCTCACTTCCTTGTGTGACAGAGGAAGGGGAGATTAGAGATATCAGCCAAAACTAAATCAATAAGACCAGTGGCGGCTGGTGGAAAATGTTCTAGGTAGGGCCATCCTATCAATTTCAGCAAACATCCCAGAGGAAAAGACAGGAAATACATAGTCAAAAAGGAGGCGTCTCTATGCGCTCCGCATGGGTCCAAGCCGGAAAGTGGCAAAATCCTCTGAGCGGCTGACGAAGCCGACAGGTAAACAGTCACGTCAAACACAGAGGCGCGTCCTCGCGCTCCGCTCTGATCCTAGCCGGAAAGTGGCTGGCAGGCAGGCTGGAACGTCTGTGTGATACCCGAGGCTCGACACAGGAACGCCAAGACTACACAGTTGATCTCCGAGGAACTAACTGGAAGGCTTCTTCGTGCAGGTGAAAACCCGAGGCTCGACACTGGACGGCAGCTAAATTGAACACAAAAACAGATTGTTAGAGCTAGAAGAGCTAGAAGAGGAGCTAGAAGAAGAGAGAGGAGAAATAGGAGTGAAGATACAATAGGAGGGAGGAGATGGGTCACAGCGAGTGGAGGAGCCAGTGCTGCGTTGTGAGGCTGGGATTCTACGGAGGATGAGCCGTGGGGAGTCGGGGCGGTTGGGGTCCGGGATGAGGAAAGACTTCCACGTGAAGCGTTGTCCCGCCTGAAGGTTTAAAAAAATAAATACAACCATCAGACCACTGCTCCACATCGTGGAAACAAACCAAGGACTGTTACATCATATAGACTTCTCTGCAGGCAGTTCTGTTAGTCATTCGGTATGTGAGTCTCAATGGGAGATGATGAAAGAAACTTATCAAAGTGTTAAAATAACTGTGTGACATTCAGGTTCTTTGTTCTTACCGTGCTCCTGGTTGGAGGGACTGTGTCCGTGCTGCCAGGGTTGTAGTCTGGTGGGGGACTAGGTGAGGAGCTAGAAGAAGAGAGAGGAGAAATAGGAGTGAAGATACAATAGGAGGGAGGAGATGGGTCACAGCGAGTGGAGGAGCCAGTCCTGCGTTGTGAGGCTGGGATTCTACGGAGGATGAGCCGTGGGGAGTCGGGCGGTTGGGGTCCGGGATGAGGAAAGACCTCCACGTGAAGCGTCGTCCCGCCTGAAGGTTTAAAAAAATAAATACAACCATCAGAACACTGCTCCACATCGTGGAAACAAACCAAGGACTGTTACATCATATAGACTTCTCTGCAGGCAGTTCTGTTAGTCATTCGGTATGTGAGTCTCAATGGGAGATGATGAAAGAAACTTATCAAAGTGTTAAAATAACTGTGTGACATTCAGGTTCTTTGTTCTTACCGTGCTCCTGGTTGGAGGGACTGTGTCCGTGCTGCCAGGGTTGTAGTCTGGTGGGGGACTAGGTGAGGAGCTAGAAGAGGAGCTAGAAGAAGAGAGAGAAGAAATAGGAGTGAAGACACAAGAGGAGGGAGGAGATGGGTCACAGCGAGTGGAGGAGGAACGTAGGGGAACGTAGGGGAACTGTCGTGCCATCTGAGGGTAAAAACACACACAACCCTCAGACCACTGATCCATATCATAGTCATTTCTCATATCACATTGAAAGGATCAGTAGCACAAAGCAGTGTGACTAGATAGAAAGTAAATGTCATACAATAAATGATACGCTCGCAAAAGTATTAGCAGAAACAAACCCAGTACAGTGCAACATGTTTGCATTTGTTTCAGTGTTGTTACTGCAGGAGGCCTTCCATATGTCTACATTGACTAAAAGTCAGAAACATATCAGCACTTTTTCGATAGAAAATATCTTTTAGTGGTTCTTTCACTCTGCTGTTCATTGTGTTAATATGTATGAAAAATATCACAAGTATGTAAGAAATGTATGAATTGTGAGTTAATATGGATTAAATATATTATCATGCGTGCATCACTTGTGATCCGTATCACCGAGAAGTTATATAAATATAAAGAAACAATATTTCTATTAGCATTTCTCAGTTTAAGCTAACGCTGGACGGTCGGGTCTATAAAGCTAACGTTAGCTAACCAAGAAAGCAGCTTTTGTTCAGATAAACTTGTTTAAACTTGGTCTCAACAGTCAAAAGTCAGTCCTAGTGGATTAATATACACTGATAACTGAAAATATTATCAATATTAGGATAAACATCGGTTCAGATAGCTACATAAATAAATACATAAAAAACAGTGGTGGAAAAAGTATATAAATCTCGCTTTTTTTCCTGCAAAAGTTGATCAGAATCAGACTTACCTTTATCAGTAACGTTAAGTCACGAATGCAGACAAATCCTGGTTTGAAGGTGTTTCTTGGGAGGTTTCTTCGAGTGAAAGTAGATTTCGGCTTTTTCGAGTGAAAGTAGATTTCGGCTTTTTCTGACGGACCAACGGTTGGAACAGACTGAATTTAGAAAAAATGCACAATTTGGTAAACATGGTAACGATGGAACGTTCGACTGAGAACAGCTCGTTCTTACCTCAGAGTCTCCATCAGGTCCTCAACAGTCCTCCGCTGCACAAACAGACATTAAATACAACTTTAAGAGGAATATATCCACATGAGCTCAAATAATACAACTAACATGACATTGTGACTCAGTCTCCTGTCGCGTTTGAGAGTCACGTGACCTGCCCAGGGGTTAACCACACATTAAGTCTCCATTCAGGCCTATTTAAAAAACACGGTCTCATATAATGTCCAATAATATAGAGATGCATGTTTGCATGGAGGTTTGAGGGTGTCAGGTTGGACCCTGTCCTTGGTCCTATGTGGTCCTCCAGTGTCCACAGATTGACAGCACGTGGACCTGCTGTTTCACGTTTCCTACATTGTTGTGACAGGAAGCCAGAGTTTCAGAATAAGTGACACAAACATCAATTTGAAATAAAATTAAAACATATTTTCTGAGGTTTGTTTACTGGTCCACATCCTGTCTGTCTTTGGGCCATCGTTGGACAAATGTCTCTCCAGAGACATTACATTTACACACCCCTGCATCACACCTGTATTACTCTCTTTGATCCATTTTCTTTTGTTAAAGTAGAAACTTGATGTAACTTTACTAATTGATATTGTGCATAGTGGCATGTATGCACATGTTAAATGAGTTGTTTAACAAGTACTTGTGGGAAGAAGCAAAGTTAGTAATGTGCACGAATGAGTTCTTTGGTCCGAAATATTCTGCTAGGATGAACACTGTACACACTTTGGTTAGATTTTAGTCTACATGATTTAAAACACTGACCAAGGACTTGCTGTCATATAATGTATGTAAATGTAGATAATGGTTGGCTGCTATGTAATAGAATTTGTCACCAAGGAATCAAACCCGAAAAACAAATGCTATTTGTACACTTGAAGCACTATTGAGATTACTTACACTTCTTTACATAATTGTTATTGTGGAAAGCATTTTGTACACAGTCTCATCTATATAGTAGTTACAGACATAGATAAAGACAAATATGATGCATATGTTCATTAATACCACTATATTTGCTATCATCATTACTGTCTGTTTTGCTAACATGAGTAAAATATAATACAGAGATGTGTTTTATCACATCAGAGCTACAATGATCTCAATAAGTTAATGGAACAAATTGTTTTCCTGTGACGCCAATACACACATTTGTGCACTTCTAGCACTCAACCAAATTAGTTGTCAAATACTGTGTTATGCATTTGTTGGCATGTGTGTATTTGTGTGAACTTTGTAGTTTGTGGTTAGATTTTCCTTGAAAGATGTTTTGCATTCTTTACTTCACAGCTGTCACAGAAATGACACATGTCTTGCTCTCTGACTCTTTCAAAACAACTAAAAATAATCATTTTTGAATTGTGATTGAGACAAAATGGCAGATAGGGCAATAGAGAGGCACAGATCTCAAATGTTTCCCAAAAACATGTCGAGACACATTACATCTGTGTAGTTGTTGTGTCCTGTGCATCTCTTTTTCTCTCACTACA